>NC_069500.1:1111724559-1111852059 GCF_027579735.1 Bombina bombina
TCGGTCACTGACCGAAAGAAGAATCCACTATTCTGTTGGAAAGCCACAGATAATCTTTTGAACCGCAAATCTAAAACTGCCAAAGGAAAAACCGCAGGACAAGTGACCTTTTCATCTCAAGGATATCGGTCACTGACCGAAAGGATACCCTTCCTTGATTTAAGATTCCAAGGTCTGAAGAATCGGTTACCGCAATACAGCTCAAACACCAGGAGCATAAGTCAATTTCCTTGCATAAAGATCATCTTCCACCACGGACTCATAGTAAACTTGTTTTTAGCAATTTTAAACGGTATAAACGCTTAGATAAATTACTTTACATTTTATCCAGATATAGTATTAATAGACACCCGTGTCAGTTTTTAACATTGTTTTTAACATTGTTGGAATTTATTTTTATTTGACTATTTTTACGAATGTACCAATAAAGGAGCTTGTTTAATTACAATATAATCTGTTTAGCGCTCATTCTTTCCAAAAGGAATACAAATTAGAGGGCAATAAACCACCTTTTACAAAACATAATTTTTAATTTTACACTTGTTTTAAACTCTATTGGGAACAGCAATCTGTATTGTACCACCTTAAACCACTATTCACTATTTTAGTGTGTTTTGTCTTGTTGCATTGCATTGTCTCTCTACCATGCTTGTCTTCTGATTTGGCTATCCACCTAGTGATAAGGCGGGACATATTTGGCTTTACCTATCTTTGGTACCAGGTAGGGTTGTACGTGTACCTTGGGTATTTGTGCGCTCCCCCACTGACTGGGTCTGTGTACCTTACAGTTTTGCGGGGTTAGTGGCTCCCGTATCCTTGTACACTCTATTATCAGCTGTGTGAGTGCCATTACTTTATTAGTGTTGATTTATCTTTGCTCATGATGGACCGATTGGTTCCATGACTCCCTCTATTTAAGTCGTATTCCCTTTGGCTAGTGTCACGCGCTTGTCTTGGATTCAAGATCGCTGCTTTTCGGCAGGTTCCAGGTATACCTGTGTATTTCACATGTTTTATAAAATTTTTACACTTTGATTGCAAATGTCCAACTTTGCGTGCTACCAGAGTTTACCACTTCATATGTTTGAACTGCTACGTGGTACTTCTATCCACATTCACACTACTAGCCAGTTTTTACCTTGTTGAGTTTCCGTTGGCAATACTTGGTGTTTTACATATTTTCTCTACATACAGTCATGTGTTGTGTGGGCTCTTGTGTTTACTAGTCTTGTTGTGGTACTATATGATCTGCACACCCTGGTTTGTGCATTTGTTAGCGCTGTGTCGTTTTGGTGTTGATGAGTTTATATCACTCTTTGTGTTCATATCTTCTATGTGGCTTATATTGCCATACAGCTAGCTGTGGCTGTGTGTATTGCACCACTATCTCCATGTACTGATCATCGGATTTGTCTGAACACTTTGTGTTGCGGTGGGATATGTGTATCTCTAACTAAGTTCTGTCATCCTGTATGGTTGAATGTGAACTATGGGTGATTGTGCGCTCTCTAACCACGCTTGCCGGGCTATTGTTTTCTATATTACTGTCGGACTTATGTTCGGTATACATCGATCCTCTTTGCAATCAGCTGTGTGATTGTCATAACAACGCAGGGCGTTGTCTAGGCTTAGCCTATCACACACTGGTTGGTTCTATGATGCCATCTACTTAAGGCGTGTTTTGCGTGGGCAGCATCACTCGTTTGTCCTGGATCTGAGATCTCTGCTGCTCGGCAGTTTAAAGGTACATATTGTCTGAATATTATCTGTGTATTGCTCTGTTTTTACCCACCATGGCCCGTTCTCAACCGTTATCAGGGTCCATCCCTTTAGTCTATTGAACATGCTGTTTTGGTATAGTATTAATGATACACACATTACTAAAAGATTGATGTATAGCAGGTTAGCCGCTGATAATCCTTGGTGTTTAGCATACACATTTTACTTCTTGTGGTAATTTGCTACGTGGGTTCCTGTTCCCATTAGTTTCTCTTTATGTTTTACTGTCTATTCAGCATACCCTGGCTTGAGCATTTGTAAGTTATGGCGTTTAAGTCCGGTTGTACTATGTGGATTATTGGCGTCCTACACGTTTTCCAGTTTTCTTGTACTCTCTATGCTGACTGTGTGGCGTATGTTTATGGCACTTTATCCGTTCATATCTTGTTGTTGTCCATCTATTATTAGCACCTATGATTAGCCTGCCTGCTTATGTATCAGTGTTTCTTTTCTACATTATATTCTATTATTTTGACATCAGGCTTGGCGGCTGTACTCTATTGGCTGATTTATGAATAAATTGTTGCTTTTACACACTGCTAAATTGCCTAGTTGTGATTATTTGGATACAGTCTCATTGTGGTTCGTATCTTGTTATTTTTGCCATCTTTTAGTAACACTTTTTGTTTTCATTTTGTACCATTTTCTTTTGTGGTTGTTCTTTGGCTATCCTTTGTTGGATTATTGTTGATTCCTGTTTTTGACTGTTTAGTCATTTTTTATCCTGATTGGTGGTGGTTAGATAAGTTGTTTTTTTTTCACTTTTTGTTTTGTTTTGTGAATCCATGTTTTTAGCATTCTTTTCTATGTCTGTCTTTCAGATTATATATGTCCTGATGAAGGCCCAACTGAGGCCCGAAACGTCGACCATGTATTAGTGATTCTACCAAATAAAGAAATTATTCATCTCTTAAATAAACCCTGAGAGTGCCCTTCTTCTATATGGATATTTGTACTGATTGATTCTGAGGATTGCACCCAGGTCGTGGCTACTCCACCTGGTTGGAGTGCTGGGCTACAGACTAAATTGACTTTTGATATATTAATATATATATATATATATATATATATATATATATATACACTGTATATATACATTATTATATATAGGTATATACAGGTATATATATATATATATATATTTATATATATATATATATATATATATATATATAATATATATATATAGGAATATCTATTTAGAAATACAAAGAAAATTTTCTGATATGTAAAGAACATTGAAATTTGACGCTATTAAATAAGAATATTGCATAAATATGCTTTTACATGTTGCTCCAATTCACTTATATATATGTCCTGATTTGTGTACATATGTATTTATGTATATAATTTCATAAATACATATGTACACACGATAAACCCCTTATTGCTCGGGAGCAAACGCTTGCACTCCACTCATAATCTGGCCCTTAATAGTTTTCTCCTACCCCTTTAAAACTCCCTTTACACCTTTAAGCCAATATATTCCTTTTAGATTATCCACCCCCTAACTCCTGTCCCTTTAAAACTGTTTACCTCTTCCCTAAAAAAAAAACTGCCTGTCCATTTAAGACTACCACCCCTGCTCATTTAAGACTACCATATCCCCCTGACCCTTTTAGATGACCCTAACCTCATCCCCTTTAATATTACTTGACCATATTCCCTACCCCTTTAAGATTATCTAGCTGCCCTAACCCTTGCTCATTTAAGACTCCCTGACCCCTAAACCCCTTCCTTTAAGCAATCATTCCTTTTGAAAAAAAATTGTGTGTTACTCCTTTGAAATATTTTTTTCATTTTTGTAGGTGTCAATTTTTTGATGCAGTATTTATCTCACTCTTTTGTTATTTCTCTAATTTGAGCTGTCACTCCTTTGAATGGATACCCAGCAACTATATAGCTCAGAAAGCTCATCTTTACCAAAGAAATCTATACAGTCTCCAAAAAGAATTGCAGCAAATTGTTATACATTACAGACATTATAGTATTTTAGATGGCAAGAGGAAACAAGAATCTGAAATAGACAGGACAGGAGTATCTATCAGGTGATAATGCAAATAAAGTTTTAATGCTAAAAAATACACATTTAACACTAAAACTGTATTTCTTCTGCTGTAAATAAATTAGTGAAGAGACGTAAAGTATTTTTTACACACTCTTAAAGGGACAGCCTAGTCAAAACTAAACTTTCCTAATTCCAATAGGGCATGCAATTTTAAAAAACTTTACAATTTACTTTTATCATTAAATTTGCTTTTTTCTTTTGGTATTCTTTGTGGAAAGTAGGGATGGGTAAATGTGTTTATATTCGAATTCGAATGTTAGAACGAATGTTATTGTAGAAATTCTATTTACATAATTGAATGTTGATAAGAACAAATTGTCATGAGATGCAGGACATATGCAGGACACAGCAATGATGGTACAACTCTATTTTATTACAGAGCATAACAATACACATCTAGTCAGGTTGATTGTACTAAACTAACTGCGACACAGACACCGGACCTAAGCCCCGCCCACATACTAGTGACATCACATCCTGCTCTCATCACATCTTCCCCTTTTTCAAAGGCAAAGCATACATTTGCATATAATAAATAACAAGGTACACCAACAGGGTATACAACAACATTTTTGTTTTTGAACATTATAAAAACAGATAGATTAGAAAACATGAACAAATAAATTACATCCTGACTTGGACATCGGGGTAGACTACCCTAGTCCACAGTGACCATGGGATTATTCTGCCCATACTTCCGGTCACTGTTCTAGCTAAAGTCAGTCCCTATATCGGGCCGGAAGTTTCACCACTCTTCCGCTTGATGTAACTTTGCATGAACTGTCCTCTGATACAGAAGATGGTGAACAAGAGTCCGCTGGAGGCAAAGATATATCCCCGCTGTGATCTTGCTGAGGGGAAGGCACCTCTCTTAGAACAGGGGATCCTACTGGCGGTGGTACTGAGGTATCCGGTTCCAGACTCTCAGGTACAGGCTGAAGATGTCTTCGGTTATGGCGTGTAACCGTCCCTCCCTCTGTAAGGACTGTGTAAGACCTTGGTTCTGGAGAGTGGCCAACTACCGTAGCAGGCGTCTTCCATTTCTTCTCATCATCCAGTTTAATTCTGACACTTTGGCCCGCTTTCAGTTCCTGTAAAGGCCTGACAGAATGTCTCTTGTCGTAGAAGAAACGATAACCCTTTTTGGCCTCTTCATCCCTCCTAAGGACTTCGTCCCGAGGAACAGGGCCAGGCGGCTTGAAGACACCCACTGAGGGTAAAGTGGTGTGAATCTGGCATCCTAGCATCAGCTGTGCCGGGCTAAACCCGGTGGCTTGAATGGGCGTCGCCCTGTATGACAAGAGGGCTAGGTACGGCTCAGATTGCTTTAGAATGAATTTTGTTGTTTGAACTGCCCTTTCAGCCATTCCGTTGGCCTGCGGATAATGTGGACTTGATGTGGAATGTACAAAATCATATTCCCTGCTGAAAGCACTGAACTCTGTAGAAGCGAACTGCATACCATTATCACTCACCAGCTCCATTGGAATGCCCCAGCGGGCGAACAAGCTCTTCAGGCGAATGATAATGGCCTGACTTGTGATATCATTCAGGGGTGCAATTTCCAAATACCTGGAATAGTAGTCGATCACAACAAGAAACTTTTTCCCGTGCAGTTCACACAAATCAGCAGCTATTTTCTGCCACGGCCCCGCAGGCAGCGGAGTAGACATTAAGGGCTCCCTTCTCTGAGTAGGCCGGCGTTCCCGGCAAAAGGCACATTTAGACACGTGATTTGCAATGTCGGAGCTGATCCCAGGCCACCACACAGCTGTAGCTGCCCTTTCTCTGCACTTTGTAATGCCTAAGTGGCCATCGTGAATCCTGTTTAACATCTCCTTCCTCATGCTGACAGGAATTACAATGCGGTCTTGGAACAGCACCAACCCCTCCAGCTCCGTGAGCTGCGACCTCTCTGGCTGGTAAGCATTTAAAGACATCCAGGCTGCCCGGCTCTCGGGCCAGCCATCTTTTATGTACCTTATAACTTCTTGCAGATCTGTGTCCAAATATGTCTCTTTCTTTATCTCTTCCAGTTTCCTTGAAGAAATGGACTTAGAGGCCAGAACTGAATCAACATACACTTTCACATCCGATTCCGTGGAGGATTCTTCAGCAGCAGCCAGCGGGAGCCTGGATAGTGTATCCGCCACAACCAGTTGTTTCCCCGGCACATGCACTGCCTGAACATTGAACCTGAGCAGTCTCATTAAAAGTCTCTGGCATCTCAAGGGTGTTTTGTCAATGTCATAAGAATTGATTAGAGGGACTAGCGGTTTGTGGTCAGTTTCCAGACTAAATTTCTCCAAACCCACTAGATAACGCTGAAAGCGCTCACAGGCCCAAACTGCAGCCAGGCACTTTTTCTCAATTTGAGCATATTTTGACTCCGCAGCCGTCAGTGTGCGGGAACAGTAGGCGATGGGCTGTAGTTTGTTGTCATTCAGCTGCAGGAGTGCAGCCCCCAACCCATAACTGCTTGCATCAGCACTAACCACAGTCTTTTTTGAAGGGTCGTAGAACCCCAGCACTGGGGCAGACCCCAGCAGTGACTTGGCATGCAGGAACGCTTTTTCCTGTGAGGGTCCCCAGACCCAGGCAACATCTTTCTTAAGCAACTCTGTGATAGGGTGTAAAACTGTAGATAAATCTGGAAGAAACTTGCCCACGTAATTTACAAGGCCCAATATCTGTCTCAGCTCATGTACATCAGAAGGGCTTTTCATCTGTTCAATAGCCCGAATTTTCTCGGGGTCCGGCTTGATGCCATCCCCGTTGATGATATGCCCAAAGTAGCATAATTCAGTTTTCCTAAAATGACATTTTTCTTTATTCAGCTTCAGCCCAGACTCTTTGATAGCCTGCAGCACACAACTCAAACGCTGATCATGCTCCTCCACTGTAGACCCATACACTAGAATGTCGTCCATGACGACCGCTGTGCCCACGTGGCCACTCAGGAGAGAACTCATTTCCCTTTGAAAGATTTCAGGAGCGGAGGAAATCCCAAAGGGAAGTCTGCAGAAGCAGAACCGACCTACCGGTGTGATGAAGGTAGTAAGTTTGCGGCACTTTGGATCCAGGGGGATCTGCCAAAAGCCGCTAGAAGCGTCTAATGTGGAAAAGAACTTCGCCCCAGCCAACTTCGGGGCTATATCTTCCAATGTCGGCAGCACAAATCTCTCCCTCTTCACTGCCTCATTCAACCTTTTCAGGTCCACACAGATGCGCACCTTTCCGTTTTTCTTTGCAACTGGAACAATGGGGGCACACCAATCAGTTGCTTCAACAACCTCTTCAATAACCCCCATAGACTTCATGCGCATGAGCTCTTTCTCCACTTGAGGCATGAGCGGGAACGGAATTCTACGAAGAGTAGAAATACTGTATGGGACTGCATCACTTTTAAGTGCTATACGGACAGGTTTGCAGTTCAGTAGGCCCAACTCGCCAAACATATCTTCAGAGATCTCATTCACTCTGGCCACGAGGCCCAAGTCACAGGCTGCTTTTCTGCTCAATAAACTGTTAACACACTGACCTCGGATCACATGCACCCACATGGTGAACTTCCTCTGTTTGTACTCACAGCTGGCAAGAAATTTCCCCACACAATCAATGCGGCCACCAGGACTATGGACATTTGTAGTAACCCTCGCCAGCTGGGGCTGTCGAGGCAGTTTCATAAATTCAGCAAAAGACATTACAGTGATATCTGCTCCTGTGTCAATCTTAAAATCAACTTTGGCTCCCATTACAGTAAAAGTAACTTTCCAATCTTCCTCTGAGCTTGTCCGTTCCACAACAGACCCCACAAAAGACACTTCCTGACCCTCCTGGTCACTGTCCACCTGCATCTCCTTAATGTATTCAGTTTTACACACCACTTCAAAATGGCCTATTCTGTTACATTTTCTGCATCTTTTATCTCTGGCCGGGCATATAGCACTCTGATCATGAGCCCGGTAGCACCGTGTGCATCGGCCATGTTGCGCCCATCCACTTCTAGGCCTTTCCAGTACTTTAGATCTACCGCTCACACTGTGCCTTTCACTAGTAATTTTCCTAGACTGTTGCACTTCATCCACAATACTCTCAGACCTCAGATCAGCACTTTGCTTTTTCACCAGTTCACTCTGGCGGGCCATCCTAATAGCCCCGTCTAACGTTAAATCAGGCTCTAACTGCAGCTTCAGGGAGACTTCAGCATCTGCAATTCCAATAACTATTCTGTCTCTGATTTGCTCTTCTTTAGCAACACCAAACTCACAGAATTCAGCTAATTCATACAGGTTGCGCACAAATGACTCCACAGATTCTCCCACACGCTGATTACGTTTGTGAAAACAAGCTCTCTCATGAATCACATTTCTTTTGGGCACAAAGTGGGCACTGAGTTTATCCATAACTATATCAAAGTTAACTTCTTCCCCTTCTTGGAAAGTAAAAACATTGAACACTGGCTCTACATCTTTCCCCATGGAGTATAAAAGAGAATTAACTTGTACTTCACCACTCTCCTTGTTCAGTTTGGATGCAATCCTGAAGCGCTGAAACCGCTGACGCCATGTGGGCCAAGCTGCAGGCTGAGAAAAGTCAAAAGGCTCAGGTGGGGTAAACTTTGACATTGCAATCGATCAGGAACAGAAGCGCAGTCCAGAACTTCTGACACCATGTCATGAGATGCAGGACATATGCAGGACACAGCAATGATGGTACAACTCTATTTTATTGCAGAGCATAACAATACACATCTAGTCAGGTTGATTGTACTAAACTAACTGCGATACAGACACCGGACCTAAGCCCCGCCCACATACTAGTGACATCACATCCTGCTCTCATCACACAAATATTCTTAAAAATTCTATTGTCGAATGTTATTTACAGTTTTCGAATGTCACTTTCGAAATTTGAATGTGACATTCAAATTTGAATTTCACATTCAAATTCGAATAAACATTTATAAAAACAAAGTTGTAAACTAGAAATACTATTTTTGCCATCTTTTAGTAACACTTTTTGATTTAATTTTGTACCATTTTCTTTTGTGGTTGTTCTTTGGATATCCTTTGTTGGATTATTGATGATTCCTGTTTTTGACTGTTTAGTCATTTTTTATCCTGATTGGTGGTGGTTAGATAAGTTGTTTTTTTTTCACTTTTTGTTTTGTTTTGTGAATCCATGTTTTTAGCATTCTTTTCTATGTCTGTCTTTCAGATAATATATGTCCTGATGAAGGCCCAACTGAGGGCCGAAACGTCGACCATGTATTAGTGATTCTACCAAATAAAGAAATTATTCATCTCTTAAATAAACCCTGAGAGTGCCCTTCTTCTATATGGATATTTGTATTGATTGATTCTGAGGATTGCACCCCCCAGGTCGTGGCTACTCCACCTGGTTGGAGTGCTGGGCTACAGACTAAATTGACTTTTGATATATTAATATATATATATATATATATATATATATATACTGTATATATACATTATTATATATAGGTATATACAGGTATATATATATATATATATATATATATATATATATATATATATATATATATGAATATCTATTTAGAAATACAAAGAACATTTTCTGATATGTAAAGAACATTGAAATTTGACACTATTAAATAAGAATATTGCATAAATATGCTTTTACATGTTGCTCCAATTCACTTATATATATGTCCGGATTTGTGTACATATGTATTTATGTATATAATTTCATAAATACATATGTACACACGATAAACCCCTTATTGCTCGGGAGCAAACGCTTGCACTCCACTCATAATCTGGCCCTTAATAGTTTTCTCCTACCCCTTTAAAACTCCCTTTACACCTTTAAGCCAATATATTCCTTTTAGATTATCCACCCCCTAACTCCTGTCCCTTTAAAACTGTTTACCCCTTCCCTAAAAAAAAACTGCCTGTCCATTTAAGACTACCCACCCCTGCTCATTTAAGACTACCATATCCCCCTGACCCTTTTAGATGACCCTAACCTCATCCCCTTTAATATTACTTGACCATATTCCCTACCCCTTTAAGATTATCTAGCTGCCCTAACCCTTGCTCATTTAAGACTCCCTGACCCCTAAACCCCTTCCTTTAAACAATCATTCCTTTTGAAAAAAAATTGTGTGTTACTCCTTTGAAATATTTTTTTCATTTTTGTAGGTGTCAATTTTTTGATGCAATATTTATCTCACTCTTTTGTTATTTCTCTAATTTGAGCTGTCACTCCTTTGAATGGATACCCAGCAACTATATAGCTCAGAAAGCTCATCTTTACCAAAGAAATCTATACAGTCTCCAAAAAGAATTTCTCAAAAGAAAGCCCTGTAAGAGGGAGAAACGCGTTGATGATAGTTACAGCTGCCTTACACTTCACATTTTGTCTATAAGGACTGTATTTCTGTATTGGAGTGAAAGATTCTTCAGCTACCCACGGACAACACGAGGACTACACTGTGAAGGGCCATGCGCTTAAATTGAAGCCGGTCTCAAGTCACACACTAAAGGTCCGTTTACTATTAGATCTACAGAGGAAATCTGGTTATACTGTGACCCTGCGTGCGATCCTGCACTAAAAGCGGAGTTCACCATCTATATTATAGCGGCCGCTATAGTTTACCTTCAAGCTATCCTGACCAATAGGATTGCCCTACAGAGATGACGCCTCCCGATTTGTGACGTCACGGGACACGTATACGCCTCACGGAGGTGACTCTTGATACACGGACGGTACACCTAAAGGTAAAACGGGTTTACACTTACCCGGCTTCGGTTCTCTTTTGAATCATCTGAGGACTTTAGATTTGATGCCGACCTCCCCCTCATAATACTGAGACAAGGTTTATATTGGCAACAGCAGTTTTTATTTTGTTTTTTATACATCGGAGACGTCCGATTCTTAAGTGATCTATGTCTTTTTCTTTTTTGCAGGACATGTACCAATGTGATTGTTTGTTTTAAATTATATTTGTTAAGCAAGTAAATTTATTCTATTTTTTTATCTCAATGTGTCTGCATAGCAATTATTTTTAAACTGTTTAGCACCTTTAGCTTTTTTAGCGCTTCTCCTCGTTTTCATTCTTACAGTTGTAGACTAGAAATACTATTTTGAATTTGAATGTAATATTCAAATTCGAATGTCACATTTGAATTCGAATATTACATTTACAAAACACAGATGTAGACTAGAAATACTATTTCGAATTTGAATTCGAATATTATATTTATAATACACAGTATTACACTAAAAATACTATTTCGAATTCAAATGTAACATTTATAAAATAGTTGTAGACTAGAAATACTATTTTGAATGTGAATTTTACATTTATAAAACACAGTTGTAGACTAGAAATACTATTTTAAATTTGAATTTTACATTCGATCTCGAATGTCACATTCGAAGTCGAATATTTAATTTCGAAATTGAATGTGATATAAAATACATAGATAAACATTCTATTATTAGAACGAATATTTTCGAATGTTATTGAAAAATTTGAAAATGAAAATTCCAAAATAGAATGTTAGAATGTTATATAAACATTCGAAATTCAATTTGAATGAACTAATCTATCAAAATTGGTTTTAAATTTCGAATGTTTAGAAACATTTGTCTAATCCCTAGTGGAAAGCTAAACCTAAGGTAGATTTACAGTATATGCTAATTTCTAAGCCATTGAACTGCCTCTTATCTCAGTGCATTTTGACAGTTTTTCACAGCTAGACAGCTCTAGCTCATGTGTGTCATATAGATAACATTGAGCTTCCTTCCGTGGAGTAAAATTGGCTAAAATGCAAGTCTGTCAAAATAACTGAGATAAGGGGGCAGTCTGCAGAGGCTTAGAAACAAGGTAATAACAGAGGTAAACATTATATTAATATAACAGTGTTGGTTAAGCAAAACTGGGGAATGGGTAATAAAGGGATTATCTATCTTTTTAAATAATAAAAATTCTGGTGTAGACTGTCCCTTTAAAACAGTAAAACTAAATCTGCAATAGAATACAGGAACTATGGCACAATCCACTATCCAGTAAACACAAGATTGTAATAGGGTAAAATTGTGTACAGTACAGTTGTTTTTTATCTCTGTGTTTTTTTTTTATTTTTATTTGTGAGTCAAGAAAACATAATTTATGTAAGAATTTACCTGATAAATTAATTTCTTTCATATTGGCAAGAGTCCATGAGCTAGTGACGTATGGGATATACAATCCTACCAGGAGGGGAAAAGTTTACCAAACCTCAAAATGCCTATAAATACACCCCCACCACACCCACAATTCAGTTTAACAAATAGCCAAGAAGTGGGTGATAAGAAAGGAGCATTAAAGCATCAACAAGGAATTGGAATAATTGTGCTTTATACAAAAAAATCATAACCACCATAAAAAAAGGGTGGATCTCATTGGCTCTTGCCAATATGAAAGAAATTAATTTATCAGGTAAATTCTTACATAAATTATGTTTTATTTCATGTAATTGGACAGAGTCCATGATCTAGTGATGTATGGGATAGCAAATACCCAAGATGTTGAACTCCACGCAAAAGTTACTAGAGAGGGAGGGATAAAAATAAAGATAGCCAATTCCGCTGAAAAATTAATCCACAACCCAAATCAAAAAGTTTTAATCTTTATAATGAACAAAAATGAAATTATAAGCAGAAGAATCAAACTGAAACAGCTGCCTGAAGTACTTTTCTACCAAAAACTGCTTCTGAAGACGAGAAAACATAAAAATGGTAGAATTTAGTAAAAATATGCAAAGAAGACCAAATTGCTGCTTTGCAAATCTGATCAACAGAAGCTTCATTCTTAAAAGACCAGGAAACGGAAACTGACCTAGTAGAATGAGCCGTAATCCTCTGAGGCGACTCCAAATAAGCATGATGAATCAAAAGCTTTAACCAAGATGCCAAAGAAATGGCAGAAGCCTTCTGACCTTTAATAGAACCAGAAAAGATAACAAATAGACTAGAAGTCTTCCTGAAATATTTAGTAGCTTCAACATAATATTTCAAAGATCTTACCACATCCAAAGAATGTAAAGATCTCTCCAGAGAATTCTTAGGATTAGGACACAAACAAGGGACAACAATTTCTCTACTAATGTTGTTGGAGTTCACAACTTTAGGTACAAATTTAAACAAAGTCCGCAAAACAGCCTTATCCTGATAAAAAATCAGAAAAGGAGACTCACAAGAAAGAGCAGATAATTCAGAAACTCTTCTAGCAGAAGAGATGGCCAAAAGGAACAACATATTTTCCAAGAAAGTAATTTAATGTCCAAAGAAGGCATAGGCTTAAACAGAGGAGCCTGTAAAGCCTTCAAAACCAAATTAAGACTCCAAGGAGGAGAGATTGATTTAATGACAGGCTTGATACGAACCAAAGCCTGTACAAAACAATGAATATCAGGAAGTTTAGCAATTTTTCTGTGGAAAAGAACAGAAAGAGCAGAGATTTGTCCTCTCAAGGAACTTGCAGACAAACCCTTATCTAAACCATCCTGAAGAAACTGTAAAATTCTAGGAATTCTAAAAGAATGCCAAGAGAATTTATGAGAAGAACACCATGAAATGTAAGTCTTCCAAACTCGATAATAAATCTTTCTAGACACAGATTTACGAGCCTGCAACATAGTATTAATCACTGAGTCAGAGAAACCTCTATGACTAAGCACTAAGCGTTCAATCTCCATACCTTCAAATTTAATGATTTGAGATCCTGATGGAAAAACGGGCCTTGAGATAGAAGGTCTGGCCTTAACGGAAGTGGCCAAGTGTAAATGATAGGTATGAACTAGTACCCTTGATTTTATGCAGGACCACTCAGTCTCACACCTTACCACGGGTTCATTAAGATCTAACTTGTGGAACCCTGTTATGCTCATAGACTGAGGGTCACTACTGTAGGATACAGTGTGAATATGGTATACAGAGAAACAAGGAATGAGCTAATCCAAAGTATGGTATATAATATAGGATAACTCCAATTCCAAGGATAGAGAGAGTCAAAAGTTAATAACTTCCCAAGTTTAAGTTTTCAGTCTTGCATCACAGACATATAAAATATTTACATAGCTAGCACACACACACACACACACACTCTTTAGCTATAGATGTGCAGGGTAGATTCACTGGTTATATTCCAACCTTTTAGAGGATATGCAGTACAGAGAAGTTGATGTGTTGAACTCAGTTTAAGCACATACAGTTCAACAGTGGTTAATGCCTGAATGAGCAGGGCCTTGAAGTGTTATGTTAGATCTGCAATAGTTAAAGTCACTAAGCATGCAATTATATGGGCAACAAGCAGATGAAATGGTAGCAAAGTCAGTACATGTATATGTTGAGATATAAGTAGATATGGCAGATAGACTTAACTATTTGAGGCACAGAAGTAACAGGTGGCATACAAAGAAAGATATCCTTAGTAGTACATGGGGTATACAGACCGGTAAATCTTAGAGATAGCTTTATACAAACCGGCTTCCCAATAAGTTTCAATAGCGTAGTCCAGAGCGGTAGTTCAGAGGAGGAAAAGCAGTCAGCGTGTGCCGAGATTCAGTGTGTGTGTGGCAGCAGCGGTTGCACGCAGAGACAAGTCGGGCGTGACTTCACACGCCAACAGAGCAACATGCGAGTGTACAGGATACAACCAGCAGCGTGAGGAACAGTGATACACTGAATGAGCAGAGATCGGTATCACAGGTGAGGTGCTGCAAATTGACAAGTCCAGAGTAACAAGGAAATAGTAGCAATAGAAGAAAATCCCAACTTAGACAGGAGGGAATGGCTGGGAGTGTAGCGATCAGTAACTCCAGGAGACTGAACAAATTACCAAGCAACGTTCAACACTAGGTGGAGCCTTAAATAGCAATATGGTAATTAGCAGTTAAAGGTACAGAGAGGTAAATGATGAATAAACCCTGACACCAAGGTTGGCAACTGGACATCCGAATAAGATCCGCATACCAAAACCTGTGTGGCCATGCTGGAGCCACCAGCAGTACAAACGAACGCTCCATTATGATTTTGGAAATCACTCTTGGAAGAAGAACTAGAGGCGGAAAAATATAAGCAGGTTGATAACTCCAAGAAAGTGTCAACGCATCCACTGCTTCTGCCTGAGGATCCCTGGACCTGGACAGATACCTGGGAAGTTTCCTGTTTAGATGAGAAGCCATCAGATCTATTTCTGGAAGCCCCCACATCTGAACAATCTGAAAAAACACATCTGGGTGAAGAGACCACTCTCCCGGATGTAAAGTCTGACGACTGAGATAATCTGCTTCCCAATTGTCTATACCTGGGATATGGACTGCAGAAATTAGACAGCAGCTGGATTCCATCCAAGCAAGTATCTGAGATACTTCTTTCATAGCTTGAGGACTGTGAGTCCCACCCTGATGATTGACATATACGTCAGGGTTGTGACATTGTCTGTCTGAAAACAAATAAATGGTTCTCTCTTCAGTAGAGGCCAAAACTGAAGAGCTCTGAGAATTGCATGGAGTTCCAAAATATTGATTGGTAATCTCGCCTCTTGAGACTTCCAAACCCCCTGCTCTGTCAGAGAACCCCAGACAGCTCCCCAACCTGAAAGACTTGCATCTGTTGTGATCACAGTCCAGGTTGGATGAACAAAAGAGGCCCCTTGAACTAAATGATGGTGATCTTTCCACCAAGTCAGAAATAGTCAAACATTGGGATTTAAGGATATTAATTGTGATATCTTTGTATAATCCCTGCACCATTGGTTCAGCATACAAAGCTGAAGAGGTCTCATGTTAAAACGAGCAAAGGGGATTGCGTCCGATGCTGCAGTCATGAGACCTAAAACCTCCATGCTACTGAAGGGAATGATTGAAAATTAAGTTTTCGACAAGCTGCAACCAATTTCTCTTGTCTGTTAGAGACTTAGGGGCATATGTATCAAGCTCCGAATGGAGCTTGATGCACCGTGTTTCTGGCGAGCCTGCAGGCTCGCCAGAAACAGCAGTTATAAAGCAGTGGTCACAAAGACCGCTGCTCCATAACCTGTCCGCCTGCTCTGAGCAGGCGGACACACATCGCCACAATACAACCCGATCAAGTACGATCGGGTTGATTGACACCCCCCTGCTGGCGGCCTATTGGCCGAGAGTCTGCAGTGGGCAGCATTGCACAAGCAGCTCTTGTGAGCTGCTGGTGCAATGCTGAATACGGCGAGCGTATTGCTCGCCGTATTCAGCGAGGTCTGGCAGACCTGATCCGCAGTGTTGGATCAGGTCCGCCAGACCTTGATAAATATGCCCCAAAGTCATGGATACTGAATCTGTTTGGAAGCCTAAAAAGGTTACCCTTGTCTGAGGAATCAAAGAACTTATTGGTAAATTGATCCTCCAACCATGTCTTTGAAAAAACAACACTAGTTGACTTGTGTGAGATTCTGCAGAATGTAAAGACTGAGCAAGTACCAAGATATCGTCCAAATAAGAAACACAGCAATACCCCACTCTCTGACTACAGAGAGTACGGCACCGAGAACCTTTGAAAAGATCCTTGGAGCTGTCGCTAGGACAAAAGGAAGAGCAACAAATTGGTAATGCTTGCCTTGAAAAGAGAATCTCAGGAACTGATAGTGATCTGGATGTATCGGAATATGAAGATATGCATCCTGTAAGCCTATTGTGAACATATAATGCCCTTGCTGAACAAAAGACAGAACAGTCCTTATAGTCACCATTATGAATGTTGGTATTCTTACATAACGATTCAAAATTTTTAGATCCAGAACTGGTCTGAAAGAATTCTCCTTCTTTGGGACAATGAACAGATTTGAATAAAACCCCAGACCCCGTTCCTGAAAAGGAACTGGAACAATTACCCCCAGATAACTCCAGGTCTAAAACACACTTCAGGAAAGCCTTAGCTTTTTCTGGGTTCACTGGAATGCGTGAGAGAAAGAAACTTCTCACAGGGGGTCTTACTCTGAAACCTATTCTGTACCCCTGAGAAACAATGTTCTAAATCCAATGATTTTGGACTGAATTGATCCAAACATCCTTGAAAAATCTTAGTCTGCCCCCTACCAGCTAAGCTGGAATGAGGGCTGCACCTTCATGCGGACTTGGGGGCTGATTTAGATCTTTTAAATGGCTTGGATTAATTCCAGACTTAAGAAGGTTTCCAATTGGAAACCGTTCCCTTAGGGGAAGGATCAGGTTTCTGTTCCTTATTTTGTCGAAAGGAACGAAAACGGTTAGCAGCCTTAAATTTACCCTTAGATTTTTTATCCTGAAGCAAAAAAGCTCCCTTCCCCCCAGTGACAGTCAAAATAATCGAATCCAACTGAGAACCAAATAATTTATTACCTTGGAAAGAGAGAGATAGCAACGTTGATTTAGAAGTCATATCACCATTCCAAGATTTAAGCTATAAAGCTCTTCTAGCTAATATAGCTAAAGACATATATCTAACATCAATTCTAATGATATCAAAAATGGCATCACAAATGAAATTATTAGCATGTTGAATTAACTTAACAATGCTATACACATTATGATCTGGTACTTGTTGTGCTAAGGTTTCCAACCAAAAAGTTGAAGCATCTGCAACATCAGCCAAAGAAATAGCAGGCCTAAGAAGATGACCTGAACATAAATAAGCCTTCCTTAGATAAGATTCAAGTTTCCTATCTAAAGGATCTTTAAAAGAAGTACTATCTGCCATAGAAATAGTATTACGCTTTGAAAGAGTAGAGATGTCCCCATCAACTTTGGGGATCTTTTCCCAAAACTCCAATCTATCAGTTGGCAAAGGATACAGTTTCTTAAACCTTGAAGAAGGAGTTAAAGAAGTACCCAGTCTATTCCATTCCCTAGAAATCACATCTGAAATAGCATCAGGAACTGGGAAAACCTCAGGAATAACTACATGAGGTTTAAAAAACGAATTTAAACGTTTACTAGATTTAATATCAAGAGGACTAGTCTCCTCCATATCTAATGCAATCAACACCTCTTTTAATAAGGAACGAATATACTCTATTTTAAATGAAGTATGAAGATTTGTCAGTGTCAATATCTGAGGCAGAATCTTCTGAACCAGATAGATCCTCATCAGAGATAGATAAATCAGAATGTTGTCGGTCATTTAAAAATGCATCAATTTTATGAGGTTTTAAAAGACCTTTTAGGTTTATTAGAAGGCGGTATGACAGACCTTCTGAATGGAATTAGAAACAAATTCTCTCACATTAACAGGAATATCCTGAGCATTAGATGTTGAAGGACCAGCTACAGGTAATGGACTACTACTAATGGAAATATTGTCTGCATGTAAAAGTTTGTCATGACAACTATCACAAACTACAGCCGGAGGAACAGTTACCACAAGTTTACAACAAATTCACTTAGCTTTGGTAGAACTGACATCAGGCAGCAGGATTCCAGTAGTAGATTCTGAAACAGGGTCAGCTTGAGACATCTTGCAATATGTAAGAGAAAAAATAACATGTAAAGTAAAATTATCAATTTCCTTATATGACAGTTTCAGGAATGGGAAAGAAATGCAAACAAAATAAGCCTCTGGAAACCAGAAGCAAAAAGAAATGAAGTCTTAAATAATGTCAAAAGTTTGGCACCAAGTATGACACCCACAACTGACAAAATATTTTTTGGTGCCAAAAACGTCTGCAACAAACACGAGCGTCATAGATGACGCAACCACGTGAAAAAAACTCGGCGCCAACTAAGACGCTGGAAATGACGAAATAACGTCAACAAATGTAATTCTCACGCCAAAAAAGTCCCGCACCAAGAATGACGCAATAAATTATAGCATTTTGCGCTCTGCAATTTAGAAAAGAGAGTGAATTTGAAAACTTCAGGTATTTTTTTTTTTTTTTAAATGCATTTCCCAGATATGAAACTGACAGTCTGCAAAAAAGGAAATATACTGATAAACCTGAATCATGGCAAATATAAGAACAAACATATATTTAGAACTTTAAATATAAAGGGCCAAACAATAGCTGAGAGTGTCTTAAATAAAAGAAACCTACTTACCAAAAGACACTCATCTACATAAAGTAGATATCCAAACCAGTACTGAAATGAGAATCAGCAGAGGTAATGGTATATAAGAGTATATCGTCAATCTGAAAAGGGAGGTAGGAGATGAATCTCTACGACCGATAACAGAGAACTTATGAAATAGATCCCTGTTAGGATGACCATTGTATTCAATAGGTAATACTCCCTTCACATCCCTCTGTCATTCACTGCACTCTGAGAGGAACCGGGCTTCAAAAAAAAACTGAGAAGCGCATATCAACGTAGAAATCTAGCACAAACTTACTTCACCACCTCCATAGGAGGCAAAGTTTGTAAAACTGAATTGTGGGTGTGGTGAGGGGTGTATTTATAGGCATTTTTAGGTTTGCCAAACTTTGCCCCTCCTGGTAGGATTGTATATCCCATACATCACTAGCTCATGGACTCTTGTCAATTACATGAAAGAAATGATTATGTTACAGTTGTCTATCTCCATTAGAGCATAATTGTGCTATTGAAGTATATATACACATTTCTATGCTGGAAAAGTAATCAGAGTATAGTTTACTGCAAACACAACAATGGACCCTTCTGAGGGAAATTCTTGAAAGCTTACTTTTTTCCTCTAAGGGCTCATTTCCACTGAGTCGTAGTTAGATTTTTGAGCAAGTTCGCAAAACGATAAATAAGCTGTTGGAAGCAATTTCACGTATTAACAGCTTTCAATGGTATGTTATACCATGCCAAAAATAATTACGCATCCTATAGAAAGTATTAGAAGCCGTTAAGCGATAATTTACACCAGGTTCCCACTGAAAGCGTGAAGAGTTAATTCACTGTTGGAGTCTGTCGATTCATTAAAAAAAATTACGCCCAGCTCAACTAGGTGTAAAAGAGGAAAATATTTTTTTTTTTCCATTGAGATACTTAAGTTTTTAAACAATACAAGTGTTTTACTTTATAACTTTATAGTTATTTGTAATATTTATTGCTGGCTCAGGTACAGGACTTGTTGGAGTTATGTTCCTATTTAAATATCAATATGTATTTAGAAATAAAAATATAACCAAGTACATATGTCTTAATTCTAAGTAGGCTTATGCCTAGGGCTGCAATAAAATATTACATATACAAATACATTTAAATATTGATTAGAGCAAAACATTTTTAATTTCATTTTATTGTGAAATTAATTCAATGTACCTTTGTTTTTCTTCCTCTCTAGAGGTGATCACAAATAAGGAGCTACAACGTTAAGCATAACATCATAACATTTTTTAGTGTAATGTCAGGTTACCATAGCAATACACTTGTTTTGGCATGATTTTTGAGAAATCCAGCGTCGGATGGAAGCGTTGACACAATGTTAACTTACACCTAGACGAAAAGAGTGACTACACGCATTGTGCAAGATATTTCAATGGAAATATGGTACTAAAATGGAGTCGTAAACTACCTTTAGCTGTCTGCAACTTTGGTAGTTTGCGCTCCATTTTTTATGGCTCAATGGAAACAAGCCCTTGGTTAGCAGTTTCAGGTTCAAGCTCTACATGCTTTTGCTATTATTTTTATCTACAAAAATGTCAACAAAAGACACCATCTTTGTAAGAAAATGAAATCTATGTGTTTGTGTGAAATGGATCCATCTAAGAGTATGTTACTTATTAGAAAAAGATGCATTTCTCTAGTCGACAGGGTGAGACATCGAGACCCCAAAAAATTTTATTGTTACTGAAGCCCATTACAAAATGGACTCTGGATCAGGCAATGACATTTCCCTGGGAAATTATGCGCTATTCTGCTGAGAAACAATTTTGATTTTACTGGGTTTAAAGGGACAGTCTACCAAAGAATTGTTATTGTTTTAAAAGATAGATAATCCCTTTATTACCCATTCCCCAGTTTTGCATAACCAACACAGTTATATTATTATACTTTTTACCTCTGTGATTACCTTGTATCTAGGAACCTTCTTCCAGCCCCCTGATAACATGACTGTGACTGTTTATTATCTATTGTCTTAAATTTAGCATTGTTTTTGTGCTAAATCTTAACCCCCTGTGCCTGAACACAGTGTTATCTATATGGCCCACGTGTACTTTCTGTCTCTTTGTGTTGAAAAGAGATTTAAAAAGCCTGTGATAAGAGGCAGCCCTTAAAGGCTTAGAAATTAGCATATGAACCTACGTATGTTTAGTTTAAACTAAGAACACCAAGAGAAAAAAATCAAATTTGATGATAGAAATAAATTGGAAAGTTGATTAAAATTAAAAGTCTTATCTGAATAATGAAAGTTTAATTTTTACTAGACTGTCCCTTTAAGCTTTCTCACTTTCTCAACACACAGCCAGCTTATTCTTTTTTTTTTTTTAAAGTTGTTTTGGCTTTTTAAATGATTTTCCATAAATAAATGTATCAAATTATTTCACAGCAGTATAGTGTCTATTTGATACATCCAATTTATTTTTGATAAGCCTGCACAAAAACCAATATTTACTAAATCCTGCTTGAATTGGATATTTATTTTATTTTATTTTATTTATAAAATATTTTACCAGGAAGGATACATTGAGATTTCTCTCGTTTTCAAGTATGTCCTGGGATCACAAAACATTGCATTGATACAATAGGGTACAATAAAATACAAAAACAATAATAAAAATACACATTATATGCAAACATTTAACATAGAGCAGGTATGAAATATTTAATCAACCATGACAGGAGCATTCTGTTTTGAGATATGTATAGAGGGATCTCTTAAAGGATTTTAGGCTTGGGGTATTTTTTAAAGTGTGAGGGAGGTCATTCCATAATTGTGGTGCTCTGTAGGAAAAGGAGGATCGAGCTGCTTTTTTTTTTGTATTAAGGCAAGCTAAATAATGTGCTGTTATTGGATCGGAGGTTATAGGAGGTGGGAATAGCAGGGGAGAGCATTCTGCTCAGGTAGGGTGGGAGCTTCCCAGAAAGGCTCTTAAAGACAAGGCAGGAAAGATGGAGGGTGCGTCTGGATTCCAGCGACAGCCAGTTTAGTTCTTTTAGCATGTCACAGTGGTGGGTCCTGTAGTTACATTGTAGCACAAAGTGGCAGAGCGAGTTATATAACGTATTTAGTTTATTAAGGTGAGTTTGCGGAGCAGGTGCATATACTATGTCCCCATAATCCAAGATAGGCATCAGCATTTGCTGTACAATCTTCTCCTTTACTGTAGGGCTGAGGCAAGATTTGTTTCTGTACAGGGCACCTAGTTTTGGATAAAGTTTAGAGGCAATTTTTTCTATGTGGAGTCCAAAAGATAGATTGGGGTCTAACAACATACCTAAGTATTTAAAAGAGTGGACTGCGGTCAGCGTGCAATTGGATTTTGTTTTGATGCGAAGATGGGAATTTTGTAATTTATGTATTTTAGGTCCCGTTCCAAAGATCATTGTGACCGTTTTGTCAGTGTTTAGGAAGAGTTTGTTTTTCGAGATCCACTTTTCTACCTCTGTGAACTGGTCTTGGAGCACTGTTTCAAGCTGCAGCAGATCAGATTTGTTTGCATAGATTACCGTGTCGTCTGCGTACATGTGTACAGTTGAGGATTTGCAGACATTAGGCAAATCATTTATAAATAATGTGAATAGTAGGCGGCCGAGAATGGAACCTTGGGGAACACCACATGTGACTGGGAGAGGGAGGGAGTCACTGTTAGAGACAGAGACATATTGTGATCGATCCGATACATATGATTTAAACCAGGTTAACGGGTGATCAGCAATACCAGAGTTTTTTAGTTTGAGAAGTAGTAGGTCATGGTCCACTGTGTCAAAAGCCTTTGCAAAATCAAGGAAAATAGCTCCAGTTAGGTCTCCTTGTTCCATGGCAGTTTGGATGTCGTTGCAAACTTTTAGGAGGGCAGTTGTAGTGGAGTGATTCGGTCTGAAACCTGATTGATCAGGGGTCAGATAGTTAGAAAGTTGATAATACTCGCATAATTGCGTATGGACGCATTTTTCTAGGATTTTTGACAATACAGGGAGCAGTGATATAGGACGATAGTTAGAAACCAAGGTTAACTCCCCACTTTTATGAATAGGCACTACTCTTGCAGTTTTCCAGAGTTTGGGTATGTATCCAGACACCAAGGATTCGTTAATTAGGGTTGCAACAGGCTTAGCAATTGCCGGCGCACTGAGCTTCAACAGCATTGCTGGGATTTGATCAGGTCCTGACTGGTTTTTCATTTTTAGATTATCGAGGTGTTTCTTAATGACATTGAAGGGTACAGGTCTAAAATTGAACTTTTCTATATTGGGTCTTTGCTGTTTTAGTGGGGCCTGATCCACATTTGTAGCTTCAGGATGCGTGCCATTTATTAGTTTGTCAATCAGGGTGGTGGAGCATCCTACAAAATAATTGTTAAAGGCATTTGCTACTTCTAAGGGGAGTTGCAGGTTTTGGTTATCCACATTGACAGTGGAGGGTTGGGAGTGGATTGGTGGATTTTGTAAGTTATTTATGAGTTTCCAAAACTTTCTAGGGTTACATATATTATTGTTCAGATTTTCACAGAAATATTGCGCCTTAGCCAATTTTGTTTGTTTAGTACATATATTTCGCCAATTTCTATATACACAGTGATCATTCATAGAGCCAGTATGCTTGAACTTTGACCACAATGAATCCCGAAATTGGTACATTTGAATGAGGTCAGCTGTGATCCAATTCAAGTGTGCTCCTTTTACTCTCACCTTACGCAGCGGCGCATGTAAATTCCAAACTTGTAGGAGTTCAGACTGAAAGAATTCAACTGCAGAGTCTAGATCTGGGATTAGGTTTAATCTGTGCCAGGGGAGGTTCTTGATGTCATTTAGAAATGATTGAAGATTAAATTTTTTGAAGGACCTGGTGATTTTAACCTTGGGAGAGGATTTAGTTGCCTTTATTTTGCGCATGCAGTACACTAAGCAGTGGTCACTGAAATTTTTAGGGAGAACACCTGCCTCCTGGATTCGGTCGGGAGAAGTGGAGAGAATCCAGTTGAGCAGGGTATGATTATGGCTTTTGATGTTTATGCGAGTTGGGGAGGAGATTAATTGCGTTAGCTGCAAAGATTTAAACAGCGAGCGACAACTGTTATTTTTTGGATTCAGCCAATCGATGTTAAAATCTCCAAAAACCAAAATTTCACTTTTTGGGTTTTGAGTTATGGATTCACTAAGGAGCTGTGCTATGTCCAAAATGGAATGCACAGGGGAGCTTGGTGGGTGGTAGATTCCTGCAACAATGATTGATTTACTGCACGGGATCTCAATTTTGCCAGAAAGGAAATCAAAGGTGGCAGGAGAGCTAGATTTTTGTATGGGGGTGAACTTTGTGGAGTTGTCAACATAAATTACAATGCCGCCTCCTCTCTTTGCTCTGTCAATTCTATGGCATGAATACCCAGGTATTGCAATGGCAGAGTCAGGTATTTTTGCAGTTAGCCATGATTCAGAGATAACAATGATTTTTGGCATGTATTGTAAACACCAAGCTTGCAGTGCATCGATTTTTGGAAATAAGCTGCGTATATTACAGTGCACAAAGGAGAGGCCTTTTTTAGCTGGAAGGCTAGGAATGGAATTTGCTGGGGGATCAGGGTTAGACTCTACATCATTTGCAAGGGCAAGTAGCATAAGGAATAGGAATTTGGACATAGTTTTTGTTTGGCTATATAGTGAATGGCATACTTTATAATTTTGTGTGGTGGGGGTAGGAGGGCTATTTTTTATAACTCTCCACCAGCACTCAGCAGATAAGTTACAGCAACAGAGCAGGCCATGGTGTATGATAATTTGTTTTCCAGTTTGAGGTGCGTGATTATGGCGGTAATGAAGTGAACAAAATTGGAGTGAGAAAACAGTTGTCACGAATATCAGTATGGTCATATTTTGATACATGTTAGTGCTATGAGATGTGTAGGTGAAAATAAATCAAGAATAGTACAATATAAAATATATATATATATATATATATATATATATATATATGTATACATACATACACACACATACACATATATATTCACACACTATTGGTGTGGGATATATAGCTATTTGTAGGGAGAGAGGGTATGTATTCTAAAGGGTTAAGTGAATGGAAGGATGAGCTGATTAGTGTTTGCAGCTGTCAGTTTGGGAGAATGAAAGGTGTGTGGGAGACTATCTATAAATGGGGGAATGAACCTGGGGTGGGTGGGGTGAGGGGCAGGGTGGGAGGGTAACTATCTTCCTGTAACTACCTGATGCAGAGAGCAGTGTCAGCTGCAAATGTGGGTCTGTGAATGTTCCTTAGACTTGTTGTGAGTATACTTTAAGTCAGCTGGGGGAAAGATAAATTAGTGTTATATTGGTCTGCAAAAAAAGTTAAGGGAGGGTGCTAGGGGTCATACAGGCCAAAAAGAAAATAAAAAACAAGAAAAAAAACACAGAGAAAGATCACAAATTAAAGAGATAAGAGAGGTATCCATTGAGGAAAATAAAACCATTTAACAAGCAAGATAAATGGCCCATCAGTGTGCTCCAGTATGCATTTAAAATACAGAATACAAATAATAGCAATACATATTACAACATACACATTATTAGAAAACAGGGGTGAAATATAATAAGATGACTATCTTCCTGTAACTACCTGATGCAGAGAGCAGTGTCAGCTGCAAATGTGGGTCTGTGAATGTTCCTTAGACTTGTTGTGAGTATACTTTAAGTCAGCTGATGCAGAGAGCAGTGTCAGCTGCAAATGTGGGTCTGTGAATGTTCCTTAGACTTGTTGTGAGTATACTTTAAGTCAGCTGATGCAGAGAGCAGTGTCAGCTGCAAATGTGGGTCTGTGAATGTTCCTTAGACTTGTTGTGAGTATACTTTAAGTCAGCTGATGCAGAGAGCAGTGTCAGCTGCAAATGTGGGTCTGTGAATGTTCCTTAGACTTGTTGTGAGTATACTTTAAGTCAGCTGATGCAGAGAGCAGTGTCAGCTGCAAATGTGGGTCTGTGAATGTTCCTTAGACTTGTTGTGAGTATACTTTAAGTCAGCTGATGCAGAGAGCAGTGTCAGCTGCAAATGTGGGTCTGTGAATGTTCCTTAGACTTGTTGTGAGTATACTTTAAGTCAGCTGATGCAGAGAGCAGTGTCAGCTGCAAATGTGGGTCTGTGAATGTTCCTTAGACTTGTTGTGAGTATACTTTAAGTCAGCTGATGCAGAGAGCAGTGTCAGCTGCAAATGTGGGTCTGTGAATGTTCCTTAGACTTGTTGTGAGTATACTTTAAGTCAGCTGATGCAGAGAGCAGTGTCAGCTGCAAATGTGGGTCTGTGAATGTTCCTTAGACTTGTTGTGAGTATACTTTAAGTCAGCTGATGCAGAGAGCAGTGTCAGCTGCAAATGTGGGTCTGTGAATGTTCCTTAGACTTGTTGTGAGTATACTTTAAGTCAGCTGATGCAGAGAGCAGTGTCAGCTGCAAATGTGGGTCTGTGAATGTTCCTTAGACTTGTTGTGAGTATACTTTAAGTCAGCTGATGCAGAGAGCAGTGTCAGCTGCAAATGTGGGTCTGTGAATGTTCCTTAGACTTGTTGTGAGTATACTTTAAGTCAGCTGATGCAGAGAGCAGTGTCAGCTGCAAATGTGGGTCTGATGGAAGCGTTGACACAATGTTAACTTACACCTAGACGAAAAGAGTGACTACACGCATTGTGCAAGATATTTCAATGGAAATATGGTACTAAAATGGAGTCGTAAACTACCTTTAGCTGTCTGCAACTTTGGTAGTTTGCGCTCCATTTTTTATGGCTCAATGGAAACAAGCCCTTGGTTAGCAGTTTCAGGTTCAAGCTCTACATGCTTTTGCTATTATTTTTATCTACAAAAATGTCAACAAAAGACACCATCTTTGTAAGAAAATGAAATCTATGTGTTTGTGTGAAATGGATCCATCTAAGAGTATGTTACTTATTAGAAAAAGATGCATTTCTCTAGTCGACAGGGTGAGACATCGAGACCCCAAAAAATGTTATTGTTACTGAAGCCCATTACAAAATGGACTCTGGATCAGGCAATGACATTTCCCTGGGAAATTATGCGCTATTCTGCTGAGAAACAATTTTGATTTTACTGGGTTTAAAGGGACAGTCTACCAAAGAATTGTTATTGTTTTAAAAGATAGATAATCCCTTTATTACCCATTCCCCAGTTTTGCATAACCAACACAGTTATATTAATGTACTTTTTACCTCTGTGATTACCTTGTATCTAGGAACCTTCTTCCAGCCCCCTGATCACATGACTGTGACTGTTTATTATCTATTGTCTTAAATTTAGCATTGTTTTTGTGCTAAATCTTAACCCCCTGTGCCTGAACACAGTGTTATCTATATGGCCCACGTGTACTTTCTGTCTCTTTGTGTTGAAAAGAGATTTAAAAAGCCTGTGATAAGAGGCAGCCCTTAAAGGCTTAGAAATTAGCATATGAACCTACGTATGTTTAGTTTAAACTAAGAACACCAAGAGAAAAAATCAAATTTGATGATAGAAATAAATTGGAAAGTTGATTAAAATTAAAAGTCTTATCTGAATAATGAAAGTTTAATTTTTACTAGACTGTCCCTTTAAGCTTTCTCACTTTCTCAACACACAGCCAGCTTATTCTTTTTTTTTTTTTTAAAGTTGTTTTGGCTTTTTAAATGATTTTCCATAAATAAATGTATCAAATTATTTCACAGCAGTATAGTGTCTATTTGATACATCCAATTTATTTTTGATAAGCCTGCACAAAAAACAATATTTACTAAATCCTGCTTGAATTGGATGTGTGATCAATTGCTCATCTTACATGTAACCTTGTCACTATATGTAAAGATGACAAGATGCAGGACATACAAAGCTCACTGTCAATTAAAGTAATGGGCTTGACAGACTCTTGCACTCTTTTCATGTACTTGTATACTACATGCTGTATCTAGCTCTTGTACAGCCTTACTATACAATTAGAAACAGATTTGTGACCTTGACTTCTTATTTTTAAACCTCAATTTGTCCCTTGCTTGCTTTCGTTTGCTATTAAAATCTTCATACAATGAAAAATAAATAGATTTTTGTCATCCACATTTCACAATACTCAAATGCCAAATTAATATTTAGCAATTCAGGGTTTACTTAAATAGAAAATATGACTCTTATAAATCGAAAAGTAGATGTAAAGATGAATGTTCATAAAAAATGTTGTACACATACAAAATTATATACATGCAAACACATATCTGAGACAAAACAAAAATAAATGCTATCATTTTACTAGTTAATGTTAAAATATGCATCAATGTGCAGAGAAAAAAATCAAATGATAACTGCACTCAAGTTAAATTAGTAGCCCCTGTCCTTGCGCCTTGGGCATTTTAGCATCTGGAGGTCAGACAGTGCGCCACTCTAACTCCATTTCCCCCTATAGGGCACACTATAAAATCATCTTCTGACATTCCGAAGGTGCGGTATTACAACTGCGATAAAGCCGAAGGTGCATTAAGAAATACTTAAAATATCTTTGTTATTTAATTAGAAGAAAATATTTTTTAATATAAATATATATATATATATATATATATATATATATATATATATATATATATATATATATATATATACATATACAGGGAGTGCAGAATTATTAGGCAAATTAGTATTTTGACCACATCATCCTCTTTATGCATGTTATCTTACTCCAAGCTGTATAGGCTTGAAAGCCTACTACCAATTAAGCATATTAGGTGATATGCATCTCTGTAATGAGAAGGGGTGTGGTCTAATGACATCAACACCTTATATCAGGTGTGCATAATTATTAGGCAACTTCCTTTCCTTTGGCAAAATGGGTCAAAAGAAGGACTTGACAGGCTCAGAAAAGTCAAAAATAGTGAGATATCTTGCAGAGGGATGCAGCACTCTTAAAATTGCAAAGCTTCTGAAGCGTGATCATCGAACAATCAAGCGTTTCATTCAAAATAGTCAACAGGGTCGCAAGAAGCGTGTGGAAAAACCAAGGCGCAAAATAACTGCCCATGAACTGAGAAAAGTCAAGCGTGCAGCTGCCAAGATGCCACTTGCCACCAGTTTGGCCATATTTCAGAGCTGCAACATCACTGGAGTGCCCAAAAGCACAAGGTGTGCAATAGTCAGAGACATGGCCAAGGTAAGAAAGGCTGAAAGACGACCACCACTGAACAAGACACACAAGCTGAAACGTCAAGACTGGGCCAAGAAATATCTCAAGACTGATTTTTCTAAGGTTTTATGGACTGATGAAATGAGAGTGAGTCTTGATGGGCCAGATGGATGGGCCCATGGCTGGATTGGTAATGGGCAGAGAGCTCCAGTCCGACTCAGACGCCAGCAAGGTGGAGGTGGAGTACTGGTTTGGGCTGGTATCATCAAAGATGAGCTTGTGGGGCCTTTTCGGGTTGAGGATGGAGTCAAGCTCAACTCCCAGTCCTACTGCCAGTTTCTGGAAGACACCTTCTTCAAGCAGTGGTACGGGAAGAAGTCTGCATCCTTCAAGAAAAACATGATTTTCATGCAGGACAATGCTCCATCACACGCGTCCAAGTACTCCACAGCGTGGCTGGCAAGAAAGGGTATAAAAGAAGAAAATCTAATGACATGGCCTCCTTGTTCACCTGATCTGAACCCCATTGAGAACCTGTGGTCCATCATCAAATGTGAGATTTACAAGGAGGGAAAACAGTACACCTCTCTGAACAGTGTCTGGGAGGCTGTGGTTGCTGCTGCACGCAATGTTGATGGTGAACAGATCAAAACACTGACAGAATCCATGGATGGCAGGCTTTTGAGTGTCCTTGCAAAGAAAGGTGGCTATATTGGTCACTGATTTGTTTTTGTTTTGTTTTTGAATGTCAGAAATGTATATTTGTGAATGTTGAGATGTTATATTGGTTTCACTGGTAAAAAATAAATAATTGAAATGGGTATATATTTGTTTTTTGTTAAGTTGCCTAATAATTATGCACAGTAATAGTCACCTGCACACACAGATATCCCCCTAAAATAGCTAAAACTAAAAACAAACTAAAAACTACTTCCAAAAATATTCAGCTTTGATATTAATTAGTTTTTTGGGTTCATTGAGAACATGGTTGTTGTTCAATAATAAAATTAATCCTCAAAAATACAACTTGCCTAATAATTCTGCACTCCCTGTATATATATATAAGCACTAAAGGCTCCATTTATCAAGCTGCGTATGGAGCTTAGGAGGCCCTTCGCTGCAAGCTCATATGAGCGAGCTTGCAGCCGATAGTAATGAAGCAGCGGTCATCAGAATGCTACTTCTGAACCTTTACACCAGCTCTTAGCTGGTGGATTAAAATCACCCTGGAAACGTTTGCCGGAGTTGATTGACTGTCCCTACTCGTGTGCCATTGGGCTAGTGTGAGAAGGGTGCAGCATTGCACAAGCAGATGCTTGTGCAATGATAAATGTGGGCAACATATTGCTGCCCATTTTCTGGGATCCCAGGCAAACAGGTTAGTGGAAGCGAATCCTGCCAATCCGGGCTTTTGTTAATTGGGGCCCTATATATTTATTTATAGCATATACTATATATATATACAGGGCTCAAAATTTCCACTGTGGCGAGTGAAAGTTAGTGAGTGAAGTTGAATCAACATTCACTCACTATGGGGTGTTGTAAGTAGCAAAGTTAGCACATTGTGGGCTAGATTCCAAGTGGTGAGCAAACAATATTGCACAAAAAAGGGCTCACAGATATCTCAGGGGTGTTAGAAAACAGCCAGCAAAGAGCTTTAACATAGAGATACATACATGTCTAATTATGTATGTATTTATATATATATATATATATATATATATATATATATATATATATATATATATATATATATATATATATATATATATATATATGTCTGAATATATGTTTTTGTGTATTTATATGTGTATATATGTATTTACAGACATATACACACATATAAACACATAAATATATATGTACACACATAAAGACATTAAGGAGCCGCTTTACCAAGCCCCTTATCGGTCCCAATGGCCTGCCGGAAACAGGAGTTAAGAAGCAGCGCTGCTCCTTACTCATCCTCCTTTACGATCGGGTTGATTGACACCCCCTGCTAACGGCCGCAACTCTGCAGGGGGCAGCATTGCACAAGCAGTTCACCAGAACTGCTTGTGCAATGTTAAAGGGACATTAAACAATTTGAGATGGTAATATAAAATGATAAATTGTATATATAAAACAACTGTGCAATATATTTTCATTATTAATTTTGTCCTCTTTGCCTGTAATTCCCTTCTCAAATTGTGAGCTTTTCAGTTCCTGTTAGAAATGGAAGTGCAGAACACTGTTAAATCCAGCACAACCATTGGCTGCACACTCTAGTGACCTATTTATAACTGCCCCTAATTGGCCACAGCAGAGAAGGTAACACAAGTTACAACATGGCAGCTCCCAGTGTTTTATAGACACTAGCGGATAGATTTAGAGTTGGGCGCTAGCCGTGAAAACCAGCATTAGAGGCTCCTAACGCTGGTTTTTACCGCCCTCTGGTATTTGGAGTCAGTCAGGAAAGGGTCTAAAGCTCACTTTCCAGCCGCGACTTTTCCATACCGCTGATCCCCCTACGCCATTTGCGTATCCTATCTTTTCAATGGGATCTTTCTAACGCTGGTATTTAGAGTCTTGGCTGAAGTGAGCGTTAGAAATCTAACAACAAAACTCCAGCCGCAGAAAAAAGTCAGTAGTTAAGAGCTTTCTGGGCTAACGCCGGTTTATAAAGCTCTTAACTACTGTGCTCTAAAGTACACTAACACTCATAAACTACCTATACACCCCTAAACTGAGGTCCCCCCACATCGCCGCCAGTCTATTAAAATTTTTTAACCCCTAATCTGCCGACCGCACACCGCTGCCACCTACATTATCCCTATGAACCCCTAATCTGCTGCCCCTAACACCGCCGACCCCTATATTATATTTATTAACCCCAAATATGCTGCCCCCAATGTCGCCACTACCTACCTACACTTATTACCGACCGGATCGCGCCGCTATTATAATAAAGTTATTAACCCCTAATCCGCCTCACTCCCGCCTCAATAACCCTATAATAAATAGTATTAACCCCTAATCTGCCCTCCCTAACATCGCCGACACCAAACTTCAAGTATTAACCCCTAATCTGCCGATCGGAGCTCACCGCTACTCTAATAAATTTTTTAATTCCTAAAGCTTATTCTAACCCTAACCCTAACACCCCCCTAAGTTAAATATAATTTTATTCTAACAAAATAAATTAACTCTTATTAAATAAATTATTCCTATTTAAAGCTAAATACTTACCTGTAAAATAAACCCTAATATAGCTACAATATAAATTATAATTATATTGTAGCTATTTTAGGATTAATATTTATTTTACAGGCAACTTTGTATTTATTTTAACCAGGTACAATAGCTATTAAATAGTTAATAACTATTTAATAGTTACCTAGTTAAAATAATTAAAAAAATACCTGTAAAATAAATCCTAACCTAAGTTACAATTAAACCTAACACTACACTATCAATAAATAAATTAAATAAACTACCTACAATTTTCTACAATTAAACCTAACACTACACTATCAATAAATTAATTAAATACAATACCTACAAATAAATACAATTAAATAAACTAACTAAAGTACAAAAAATAAAAAAGAACTAAGTTACAAAAAATAAAAAAATATTTACAAACATTAGAAAAATATTACAACAATTTTAAACTAATTACATCTACTCTAAGCCCCCTAATAAAATAACAAAGCCCCCCAAAATAAAAAAATGCCCTACCATATTCTAAAATTAAAATAGAAAAGCTCTTTTACCTTACCAGCCCTGAAAAGGGCCCTTTGCGGGGCATGCCCCAAAGAATTCAGCTCTTTTGCCTGTAAAAAAAAAACCATACAATACCCCCCCCAACATTACAACCCACCACCCACATACCCCTAATCTAACCCAAACCCCCCTTAAAAAAACCTAACACTAAGCCCCTGAAGATCTCCCTACCTTGTCTTTACCACACCGGGTCCCGATCTGTCCAGAAGAGCCTCCGATGTCTTGATCCAAGCCCAAGCGGGGGGCTGAAGAGTGACGTCCATCCTCGGGCTGAAGTCTGGATCCAAGCGGCGGCTGAAGGTATCCATCATCGGGCTGAAGTCTTGATCCAAGCGGGCGCTGAAGAAGTCCATCATCGGGATGAAGTCTTCTATGAAGCAGCATCTTCAATCTTCTTTCTTCCAGAGCCATCATCTTCCATCCGACACGGAACATCCTCTTCTACCGACGCCTACTCGCCGAATGACGGTTCCTTTAAATTACGTCATCCAAGATGGCGTCCGTCGAATTCCGATCGGAATTAAGGTCGGAAAATTCTGATTGGCTGATGAAACAGCCAATAGAATGCGAGCTCAATCTGATTGGCTGATCGGATCAGCCAATCGGATTGAACTTGCATCTGATTGGCTGATTCCATCAGCCAATCAGAATATTCCTACCTTAATTCCGATTGGCTGATAGTATATTATCAGCCAATCGGAATTCGACGGACGCCATCTTGGATGACGTCATTTAAAGGAACCGTCATTTGGCGAGTAGGCGTCGGTAGAAAAGGATGTTCCGCGTTGGATGGAAGATGATGGCTCCGGAAGAAAGAAGATTGAAGATGCTGCTTCATAGAAGACTTCATCCCGATGATGGACTTCTTCAGAGCCCGCTTGGATCAAGACTTCAGCCCGATTATGGATTTCTTCAGCCGCTGCTTGGATCCAGACTTCAGCCCGAGGATGGACGTCACTCCTTAGCCCCCCGCTTGGGCTTGGATCAAGACATCGGAGGCTCTTCTGGACAGATCGGGACCCGGTGTGGTGAAGACAAGGTAGGGAGATCTTCAGGGGCTTAGTGTTAGGTTTATTTAAGGGGGGTTTGGGTTAGATTAGGGGTATGTGGGTGGTGGGTTGTAATTTTGGGGGGGTATGGTATGTTTTTTTTTTACAGGCAAAAGAGCTGAATTCTTTGGGGCATGCCCCGCAAAGGGCCCTTTTCAGGGCTGGTAAGGTAAAAGAGCTTTTCTATTTTAATTTTAGAATAGGGTAGGGCATTTTTTTTATTTTGGGGGGCTTTGTTATTTTATTAGGGGGCTTAGAGTAGGTGTAATTAGTTTAAAATTGTTGTAATATTTTTCTAATGTTTGTAAATATTTTTTTATTTTTTGTAACTTAGTTCTTTTTTATTTTTTGTACTTTAGTTAGTTTATTTAATTGTATTTATTTGTAGGTATTGTATTTAATTAATTTATTGATAGTGTAGTGTTAGGTTTAATTGTAGATAATTGTAGATATTTTATTTAAGTAATTTATTGATAGTGTAGTGTTAGGTTTAATTGTAGATAATTGTAGGCATTTTATTTAATTAATTTATTGATAGTGTAGTGTTAGGTTTAATTGTAACTTAGGTTAGGATTTATTTTACAGGTAATTTTGTAATTATTTTAACTATTTTAGCTATTAAATAGTTATTAACTATTTAATAGCTATTGTACCTGTTTAAAATAATTACAAAGTTGCCTGTAAAATAAATATTAATCCTAAAATAGCTACAATATAATTATAATTTATATTGTAGCTATATTAGGGTTTATTTTACAGGTAAGTATTTAGCTTTAAATAGGAATAATTTATATAATAAGAGTTAATTTATTTCGTTAGATTTAAATTATATTTAACTTAGGGGGGTGTTAGTGTTAGGGTTAGACTTAGCTTTAGGGGTTAATCCATTTATTAGACTAGCAGCGAGATCCAATTGGCAGATTAGGGGTTAATTATTTTAGGTAGCTGGCGGTGACGTTGTGAGGGGCAGATTAGGGGTTAATAAATATAATATAGGGGTCGGCGGTGTTAGGGGCAGCAGATTAGGGGTACATAGGTATAATGTAGGTTGCGGCGGTATACGGAGCGGCAGATTAGGGGTTAAAAAAAATATGCAGGTGTCAGCGATAGCGGGGGCGGCAGATTAGGAATTAATAAGTGTAAGGTTAGGGGTGTTTAGACTCGGGGTACATGTTAGGGTGTTAGGTGCAGACATAGGAACTGTTTACCCATAGTAAACAATGGGGCTGCGTTAGGAGCTGAACGCTGCTTTTTTGCAGGTGTTAGGTTTTTTTTCAGCTCAAACTGCCCCATTGTTTTCTATGGGGGAATCGTGCACAAGCACGTTTTTTGTAAGCTGGCCGCGTCCGTAAGCAACGCTGGTATTTAGAGTTGCAGTGGCGGTAAATATGCTCTACGCTCCTTTTTTGGAGCCTAACGGAGCCATTCTGTGAACTCTAAATACCAGCGGTATTTAAAAGCTGCGGGTGAAAAAAAGCACGCGTAGCTAACGCACCCCTTTGGCCGCAGAACTCTAATTCTAGCCGTAAAACCTTACACTTATTTTGTTACTTTTTAAACAACTAATGAAACTTTAAAAAATACATCTACATGTTAGTCATGGAGTAATCTTTTCTTTGAATACATCATTCTATCTAGCATGTATTTAGTGTTTAATGTCCCTTTAAATGCTGGGCGGACCATGTCCGCCAGGCACATGGTAAATCGGACCCCCCCCAAAAAAAACATATAAAAACATTTTTATGCAAAATTTATATTTAATAAAGGTTTTAACTATGTATTTACTGTAAATATTTCACATTACATATTTTGTACATAGGGGGTCTGGATCCATTAAAGGGACACTAAATTCAAAATTAAACTTTCATGATTGAGATAGAGCATGCAATTTTAAACAAGTTTCCAGTTCACATCCATTATCTAAATATGCACAATCTTTTTATAGGCACTCTTTTTGAAGCACCAGCTCCTACTGAGCAAGTGTAAGATTCATAGAATATACGTATGTGCATTTTGTGATTGGCTGAGAGCTGTCACATGATGCAGAGGGAAGTAAAATAAAACTAACTTTCTACCCAAGTGAAATTCAAACTAAATACTTTTGCATTGTCTTTTTATTAGGCATTTAAAGCATGGCTACTGTGCTAATGGTCCTTAAAGTCTTTCTTTTTTAGTATATATTATAAAATCCATAACGGATCTGTACTCTCACCATCAGTAAAGGAAACAACCATTTTAATGAATTATACCTTGGGTTTGGCAAATCAGTGTGTGTGAGTGTGCGCCTGTCTGTGTCTGTTTCTGTGTATACATATATGTGTGTGTGTCAAAATAACTCAACACACAGCAATCAATGTCTAAACCGTTGGCAACAAAAGTGAGTATGCCCCTAAGTGGAAAAGTCCAAATTGGGCCCAAAGTCTCAATATTATATTTGCCAACACTGCCTTAACCCTCTTGGGCATGGAGTTCACCAGAGCTTCCCAGGTTGCCACTGGAGTCCTCTTCCACTCCTCCATGATGACATCATGGAGCTGGTGGATGTTAGAGACCTTGCACTGCCCCACCTTCCATTTGAGGATGACCCACATATGCTCAATATGGTTTAAGTCTGGAGACATTCTTGGCTAGTCCATCACATTTAGCCTCAGCTTCTTTAGCAAGACAGTGGTCATCTTGTAGGTGTGTTTGGGGTCATTATCATGTGGGAATACTACCCTGCGGCCCAGTCTCCGAAGGGAGGGGGATCATGCTCTGCTTCAGTATGTCAAAGTACATGTTGGCATTCATGGTTCCCTCAATAAACTGTAGCTCCCCAGTGCCGACATCACTCATGCAGGCCCAGAACATGACACTCCCGCCACCATGCTTGACTGTAGCCAAGGCACACTTTTCTTTGTACTCCTCACCTAGTTGCCGCCATACACTCTTGACACCATCTGAACCAAATAAGTCCTCATCGGACCAAAGGACATCATTCCAGTAATCCATGTCCTTATTCTGCTTGTCTTCAGCAAACTGTTTGCAGGCTTTCTTGTACATCATCTTTAGAAGAGGCTTCCATCTGGGACAACAGCCATGCCAACCAGTTTGATGCAGTGTGGGGCGTATGGTCTGAGCACTGATAGGCTGACCCCCCACCCCTTTAACCTCTGCAGCAATGCTTGCTGCACTCATATGTCTATTTCCCAAACACAACCTCTGGATATGATGCTGAACACATGCACTCAACTTCTTTGGTCGACCATGGTGAGGCCTGTTCTGAGTGGAACCTGTCCTGTGAAACCGCTGTATGATCTTTCCCACCATGCTGCAGCTCAGTTTCAGGGTCTTGGCAATCTTCTTATAGACTAGGCCATCTTTATGTAGAGCAACAATTCTTTTTTTCAGATCCTCAGAGAGTTCTTTGCCATGAGGTGCCCTGTTGAACTTCCATTGACCAGTATGAGAGAGTGTGAGAGTGACAACACCAAATTTAACACACCTGCTCCCCATTCACACCTGAGACCTTGTAACACTAACAAGTCACATGACACCGGGGAGGGAAAAGGGTTATTGGGCCCAATTTGGACCTTTCCACTTAGGGGATTACTCACTTTTGTTGCCAACGGTTTAGACATTAATGGCTGTGTGTTGAGTTATTTTGAGGGGACAGCAAATTTACCTTGTTATACAGGCTGTAGACTCACAACTTTACATTGTAGCAACGTGTCATATCTTCATTGTTGTCACATGAAAATATAAAATAAAATATTTACAAAAATGTAAAGGGTGTATTAACTTTAGTGAGATGTGTGTGTGTGTGTGTGTATATATATATATATATATATATATATATAAAACAAAGGGTTTTTTTGGTTAAGCACACCACAAAAGGACTGTTTAATCTTAACACACATATTGTGGGAGTGCTACCAAAGTGACCAAAACAATTACAAAGCAACAAAAAATATTGGTGCACATCCAACCACTTAAGTCCACTCTTTCATGGCATATTTGTATATGCTTCTGTCTGCCAAATATACTTACATAGCTTCTAATAAGATTGGGATAAACATCTCGCAATAATATGAGCTTATATTTGAGCTGCAAAAACAAATATACATCTATCTGCTAAATATACTTACATAGTTCAAATAAAATTGGGATTAACATCTCGCAATAATATTGATTTATATTTATGCTGCAAAAACTTTTTTTAATAAGAAGGTCTGTTCTCACTTACATATAGGCAGCCACATCTATATCAATGTTCAGACCTGCGGGATATAGAGTCTTCAATTTATATATCCAATATGTTTCTAACTTGCGTAATTCCAATAATCTGTTGTGTTTGAGTGGCGAAATCCACCCGATTACCTGTACTTTTAGAGAAGCAGGGTTACTATTATGAAAATCAGAAAAATGCTCTGCCACATTATGTTTAGGTGATTTTTCTTTTATACTATATACATGTTCATACACCCTACGTTTTATGTGGCGCTTGGTGCGGCCTACATACATAAGCGTACAGGTGATTGATGGATTTCGCCACTCAAACACAACAGATTATTGGAATTACGCAAGTTAGAAACATATTGGATATATAAATTGAAGACTCTATATCCCGCAGGTCTGAACATTGATATAGATGTGGCTGCCTATATGTAAGTGAGAACAGACCTTTTTATATAGATGTAAAAGAAATAATGGAGTTTCTTAAATATTTTAAATATTTTAAACATTTTAAATATAATAATCTTAGAATATTGAAAGTTATATGAATTTAATGTTAGGTTCTTGGGAATCCATGAAGTCTGTTTATGCTTTATTTTATCTTGTAATATATACATATTTATTTTTCTGTATAGATATATGATATATTTATATCAATTTGTGAATCTGAATAATAACAAGAATATTTTAGGGCATGAATTGAGCGTATATATATTTATATATATTTATATTTTTTGTGGAAACTTTTAGCAATGTTTTTATGTACAGTTTGGGTGTTTTAGATATTCTTAGACAAAACACGGTCCCTTTAAATCTCAAATCTTACCGATACATGAAATCCGTCAGGAAGTAAGATGATTATCAATTAACTTAAAACTTTGTTGTTACTAGTTAGGAAGTATAATGTCCTCTGAGCTGATCTGACAAGATTTTAATGGTATAAATCTTAATGTTTGCATGAAACAAAAGATTGATGCACTGTTAGCCATTATAATGTTCACTGTGTTTACATATGTTTTATATTGCCTGTTATGAATTGTTTATCAAATTTATACAAACAGTGTTATATATTTTACTATATTTAAAAAGTGTTAAAGTACAAATAACAGCTGTCAAGGGTGTTGTTGCTGTCTTATGAACCAATCAAACGAGGATCAGAGGACCAGGCACCCAAATGGGGCGGAATTGATAACTTACATACGGATATAAATGTGTGAGTATCACACAGCCCGACATCCGTTTTGTGCTTCACGTTCCCTTGATAAAGCCCGGCGAGCACCGGGGGAAATGCGTTGGGGTATCGTATCTTGGTCCTGAGCGCTGGTGAACTGAGCGGAACAAGCTGAGGGCGGGCAATCCGGAAATACCCGCCGCAGGTCAAATCCTGTGTATTGAGATCTTCCAGCTGTTAGCTGCGTTCAGAGCCGGTTGCTGTATATGGACACAGAGTCACTTTTAAATCTTGCATTATATAAATAAAGGCATTTTATCTACTAAACTCTGGTGATTAGATTTTCATTGCGTTATATATGGTGTTTTAAAAATTACACTTGAATCTCTTTTTTGCGCTTTTGTCTTTTTTGGGTATACGTCTGGGATCCTGGATCCTACAAACTTTGGAGGAAGAGGAGTTTTAAACGAGCAGCAATAAGGAAAAAGAGTGAAAATTCATTGGAACAACTAATATTGGATGAACATTACTTGTATATTTTTAACATTTGGAGACTGAAAAGATTGAAAAGGTACTTTGGAACAAATATCTGTTTTGCATTTTTCCAGCATTACAGGAACTTTTGTTTTTAGAGGACATTTTAATATTTTAACAACAACCATAATCAGGTGTGGAAATATATCCTAGCGCTGAATAGTTCTCCTTTATGTGTTTAAAAAAAAATGTTTGCAGCATAAATATAAGTCAATATTATTGTGAGATGTTTATCCCAATCTTATTAGAAGCTATGTAAGTATATTTGGCAGACAGAAGCATATACAAATATGCCATGAAAGAGTGGACTTAAGTGGTTGGATGTGCACCAATATTTTTTGTTTTTTGTTGTATATATATATATATATATATATATATATATATATATATATATATACATATTTGGATTTCACTTTTATATTGTTTTAGTGCATTTAGAAATGTTAAGCTGAGGGTAAGGGTGAAATGAAAAGATAAAACTCTTTTTTGCTAGAATAAAACATCTTTTGAATATTAACACATTGGATGCTCTATAGCTTTAGAAACACAATAAAGCTGCACTATAAACTAATGAAGACACTTACAAATCTGAGCTAGTCATGTTTATGCTATAATTATGTACAACATTTTGTATGTTTTCTTAATCTTTCGGATAACCCGGGTTGTTTCAGCATCGATTGTGCATTTTGACATCAGGGATTGCAACAAATCCTTGACATTGCTCTTTATGTATAAATTAATATATGCATATTGACTCAAAAAGTAATACTGTCAAAAGGTTAAAACTCTCAGATCTCTACTAAATCTCAAAGAGATTTGACCTTTCACGTTATAACTTTATGGGTCATTGTGCATGAGAAAGCCCTGTGTCCAGACATATGACTATTTCACTCAATGAAATTTGTTCATGTGAGGGACATTATTATTAAAAAAAATGTATCTCTGTTTTTTTCAATGGACAACATTTGGATGATTCCATTGTTGAAGTCATATCTTAAAGGTCAAAAATAGAAATATGAATTAAAGAAAATACGGTAATTAAAATTTTAAATAGAAGCATGTTTGCAATATTTTTCAAGTAGAAAAAATGCTTCTAATAATCACCAAGATTACAAGTTGTGCGCTAAACTGGTGTGTAAATAATGCTAAAAAATTAGCGGTACCGCACTTTCAATAGCGCTGCCATTATAGGTTACCGAAAAACCTTCTTTTGTTGTGCGTTATGGTGCATTAAGCATCAATTGAGAGAAAGCGTTGGATAAAAACTAACACCTGAGATTGCGGAATGGCGATCGCTATAACGCAATCCCCATTGATGTCTATGGGGACAAGAAAGTTATAAATAACTAACATAAACCTAGTCTAAATACCCCTAATTCACCCCCCCCAACATGGCTGACACTAAATAAAGCTATTAACCTCTAAACCGCCGGCCCCTGACATTGCTAACACTAAATAAAGCTATTAATCCCTAAACCGTCGTCCCCATCATTGTGACACTAAATAAAGCTATTAACCCCTAAACCGACACCCCTGACATCGCTGACACTAAATAAAGTTATTAACCCCTAAACTGCCACCTCCGACATGGCCAACACTAAATAAACCTATTAACTCCTAAACCGTCGGCCTCCACATCGTAACTACTAAACTAAACCTATTAACTCCTAAACTGTGGGCCCCCACATTGCAAATACTAAAATAAACCTATTAACCCCTTAACCGCCGGCCCCCCACATTGCGACACTAAATTAAACTTATAAACCCTAAACCTAACATCCCCCTAACTTTAAATTAAAGTTACAATATACTAACTAACTTAAAATAAATAAAAACTTTAAGCTTAAACTATAAATTACCTTATATTACTATTTTAAAAACCTCAAATAAACGAAAAATTAAAAAACCTAAATTACAAAATTAAAAAATCCTAACACTACTAAAAAATAAAAATAAAAAAAAATCAAGCACTAAAATTACGAAAAATAAAAAAAATCTAAGATTACAAAAAATAATAACGAAATCATCCAAAATAATAAAAATTAATCCTAATCTAATACCCCTACAAAAACAAAGCCACCCCAAATAAAAACACCCCCCAATCTAACAATAAACTACCAATAGCCCTTAAAAGGGCATTTTGTAGGGCATTGCCCTAAGTTAAACAGCTCTTTTACATCAAAAAAATTACAAAGTACCCCCTAACAGTAAAACGCCCCACCCAACCAACCCCCCCAAAAAAACTAAGTCTAAAAAAACCTAAGCTACCCATTGCCCCTAAAGAGGCATTTGTATGGGCATTGCCCTTGAAAGGGCAATCAGCTCTTTAGTGCCCATTAAAAAATAAAAAAGCCCTAATCTATAAACCCCCCAAAAAATAAAAAAGCCCTAATCTATAAACCCTAACCCCAAAAAATGTAATCACGGTTCCTGAAGTACGGATATCCATCCATCTTCATCCAGACATCAACAAGTTCTCATCCAGGTGGCGACATCTTCTTCTTTCTGTATCCTGGTGGCATGAAGCTGTGGAGGCGCGGAGCTGAGCAGGGCCAGCGGTGATGATGGCATCCATCGCTGAGCCTCCTCTTCATGCGATCTCTGAAGATTGAATGCAAGTTACCCCTTTAATATTTGGGGTACCTTGCATTCCTATTGGCTGAAAATATTGGCTGAGATATTCAAATCAGTCAAAAGGATGAGAGTTGCTTAAATCCTATTGGCTGATTTGAACAGCCAATGGGATTTAAGCAGCTCTCATCCTATTGACTGATTTGAATATTTCAGCCAATAGGAATGCAAGGTACCCCAAATATAAAAGGGGTACCTTAGGGGTTAATAGGTTTATTATAGTAGTTGTGATGTGGGAGCTGGCGGTTTAGGGGTTAATATGTTTATTATAGAAGTTGCAATGTGTGGGGTTGGCAGTTTAGGGGTTAATAGGTTTATTATAGTAGTTGCAACATGGGGGCGTCGGCGGTTTAGGGATTAATAGGTTTATTATAGTACTTGCGATGTGGGGGGCGGCGGTTTAGGGGTTAATAGGAGTATTATAATAATTACGATGTGGGGGGTTGGCGGTTTAGGGGTTAATATATGTATTTAGTGCTGGCGATGTGGGGATCAGAGGTTTAGGGGTTAATACTTTCTTTTAGTGTTGGCTTTGTGGGTGGGCGGCAGATTAGGGGTTAATAAGTTTAATAAAGTATTTGCGATGCAGGGGTGGCGGTTTAAGTGTTAATAGTGTGGTTTATGGGTGTTAGTGTACTTTGTAACATTTTTGTTATGAGTTTTGTGAAACATTTTCGTTTCACAAAATCCGTAACTACTGGTCTCTGATCGCGGAATGAATTGTGGTGGTATAAGCTATAACGCTAGCATTATAGCCAGACCGCACAACCTGTAATACATGCGCAATGAAAATTCCACACTCAAAAGCCATTTTTGGAGTGCGAAATGGAGAGTTGCGGTCCAGGATAAAACACTTGTGGTATAGCCGAATCTCTTGTAATACGGGGTTACCTGCCATTCCGCACGCAAAGGCAAAATTTAAGCGGCATGCCTTACCGCAAAATTTTTAATTTTGCCCATAGTTATTACTGTTTTAATGGCATATACACGTACACTAGGTGCGACTTAAAGGGATAGTAAACCCAAAAACGTTTTAAATCTTTATTAAAACTTCATTATGTATGTGAAATATTTAAAATGTTTTCACTCGTTTTCTAGTTATTCTTCATCAAATATCTTTATATTGCCAAGCCCATTTTTATCACATTATGTGGACCCTGTAATTATGTTCTACCTAGGTAGAAACATCATGGCGGTCCGCATGCGCATATAATTATTTTAATAGTAATGCATGAGCATTTTAGCCCCTCAGTCCTAGCGTGACCATCACTATTCTGGCACAGGAAGCAGGGTGGACTTCATGATAGTGACGTCAACGTTGGTGGGAGTGGCGCACCAGAGCTCTGAAGATTCATGGAACACAAGCACGGGGAATCATCTGTGTTACTTTGCTAGAGGTAAGTATAATAAGTACCCCTAGGCTAACGAGCAAGTTGATTTGATCTTAGTAAAAGGATGTTACCCCTAGACTATCATTTTTTTAACCTCTAGAAAAACGAGCGTGTTTTTTTCTTATGATAAGGCAGTGACTTATGCTAAGAGTGACTAACCAACAATTACTTTTAACCCCTAGACTAACAAGCAAGTTGTTTTGTTCTTACAACACTCAGATTAATCGCAGTAGCTGCAAAGATTAAAAGCAATAGAGTATTCAGATGTTAATAATTAACTTTAGTCGCATCCAAATTTGCTATTGCTTTTAATCTTTGCAGCTCCTGTGATTAATCTGAGTGTTGTAAGAACAAAACAACTTGCTCGTTAGCCTAGGGGTTAAAAATAATTGCTGGTTAGTCACTCTTATCATAAGTCACTGCCTTATCATAAGAAAAAAACATGCTCGTTTTTCTAGGGGTTAAAAAAAATGACAGTCTAGGGTAACGTCCTTTAACTAAGATCAAATCAACTTGCTCGTTAGCCATGGGGTACTTATTATACTTACCTCTAGCAAAGTAACACAGATGATTCCCCGTGCTTGTGTTCTGTGAATCTTCAGAGCTCTGGTGCGCCACTCCCACCAACGTTGACATCACTATCATGAAGTCCGCCCTGCTTCCTGTGCCAGAATAGTGATGGTCACGCTAGGACTGAGGGGCCAAAATGCGCATGCGTTACTATTAAAGATATTTGATGAAGAATAATTAGAAAACAAGTGAAAAAATTTAACAGGTACTTATTTGAAATATTTCACATACATAATGAAGCTTTAAAGGGACAGTCTACACCAAAATCTTTCTTATTTAAAAAGATAGATAATCCCTTTATTACCCATTCCCCGTTTTTGCATAACCAACACAGTTATATTAATATATGTTTTACATCTGTGATTACCTTGTATCTAAGCCTTTGCAGACAGCCTCCTTATCTAAGTGCCTTTGACAGACATGCAGTATAGTCAATCAGTGAAGACTCCTAAATAACTTCACGGGAGTGAGCACAATGTTATATATATGACAAATGTGAACTAGCACAGTCTAACTGTGAAAAACTTCAAAATGCTCTGAGCTAGGAGGCGGTTTTCAACTATTTAGAAATCAGTTTGAGCCTAGCTAGGTTTAGCTTTTCAAAAATACCACCAAGGGAACAAAGCAAATTTGATGATAAAAGTAAATTGGAAAGTTGTTTAAAATTGCATGCCCTATCTGAATCATGAAAGTTTAGTTTTGACTTCACTGTCCCTTTAATAAAGATTTAAAAAGTTTTTGGGTTTACTATCCCTTTAAGAATAAGGGCTAGATTACAAGTGGAGCGCTAAATTATTTGCTCATTTACGGGAGTGCAATAATTAACTAGCCATTACTATTAGCATCAGATCTCTGGTTAATTTTCTGTAAGTGCCCCAAATACCCTTAAAATGGAAGGTATTATAATGCTTGATTTTTTTTTAGTAAAAAAAAAATGCACTAGGCAGTTTTGGGGCTTTGAAGTTGGTCAGAATGGGGTGTTAGAAAAAAAACATTGTAAAAAGCAATCGCCTAGATTTAGAGTTCTGTGTTAGCCGTCAAAAGCAGCATTAAGGGGTCCTAACGCTGCTTTTGGCCGCCCGCTGGTATTTAGAGTCAGGCAGGAAAGGGTCTAACGCTCACTTTTAAGCCGCAACTTTTTCATACCGCAGATCCCCTTACGCTAATTGCGTATCCTATCTTTTCAATGGGATCTTCCTAACGCCGGTATTTAGAATCTTGGCTAAAGTGAGCAGTAGAGCCTCTACCGACAAGACTCCTACCGCCAAAAAAAGTCAGTAGTTAAGAGCTTTATGGGCTAACGCCGGTTTATACAGCTCTTAACTACTGTGCTATAAAGTACACTAACACCCATAAACTACCTATGTACCTCTAAACCGAGGTCCCCCCACATCGCCGCCACTATAATAAATATTTTTAACCCCTAATCTGCTGACTGCACATCGCCGCCACCTACATTATCCCTATGAACCCCTAATCTGCTGCCCCTAACATCGCCGACACCTACATAATATTTATTAACCCCTAATCTGCCCCCTCCAACGTCGCCGCTACCTACCTATACTTATTAACCCCTAATCTGCCGATCGGACCTTGCCGCCACTATAATAAATGTATTAACCCCTAATCCGCTGCACTCCCGCCTCGCAAACCCTATAATAAATAGTATTAACCCCTAATCTGCCCTCCCTAACATCGCTGCCACCTAACTTCAAGTATTAACCCCTAATCTGCCGACCGGACCTCGCCGCTACTCTAATAAATGTATTAACCCCTAAAGCTAAGTCTAACCCTAACACCCCCCTAAATTAAATATAATTTTAATCTAACGAAATAAATTACATTTTATTAACTAAAGTATTCCTATTTAAAACTAAATACTTACCTGTAAAATAAACCCTAATATAGCTACAATATAACAAATAATTATATTGTAGCTATTTTAGGATTTGTATTTATTTTACAGGCAACTTTGTATTTATTTTAACTAGGTACAATAGCTATTAAATAGTTATTGACTATTTAATAGCTACCTAGTTAAAATAATTACAAAATTACCTGTAAAATAAATCCTAACCTAAATAACAATTAAACCTAACACTACACTATCAATAAATTAATTAAATAAATTACCTACAATTACATACAATAAAATAAACTAAACTAAATTACAAAAAATAAAAAAAGATTACAAGAATATTAGGCTAATTACACCTACTCTAAGCCCCCTAATAAAATAAAAAAGCCCCCCAAAATAATAAAGGTCCATACCCTATTCTAAATTAAAAAGTAACCAGCTCTTTTACCAGCCCTTAAAAGGGCTTTTTGCGGGGCATGCCCCAGAAGAGGACATCCAGACCGGCAGAAGTCTTCATCCTATCCGGGCAGAAGAGGACATCCGGACCGGCAAACATCTTCATCTAATCGTCATCTTCTATCTTCATCCATCCGGAGCAGAGCGGAGCCATCTTCTTCCAGCAGACACGGATCCATCCTCTTCAACCGATGCCTACTCGCCGAATGAAGGTTCCTTTAAATGACGTCATCCAAGATGGTGTCCCTCAAATTCCTATTGGCTGATTCTACCAGCCAATCGGAATTAAGGTAGGAAAAATCTGATTGGCTGATTAAATCAGCCAATCAGATTCAAGTTCAATCCTATTGGCTGATCCAATCAGCCAATCAGATTGAGGTTGCTTTCTATTGGCTGTTCCGATCAGCCAACAGAATGCAAGCTCAATCTGATTGGCTGATTGGATCAGCCAATTAGATTTTTCCTACCTTAATTCCGATTGGCTGATAGAAGATGCCGCTTGGATGAAGATGTTTGCCGGTCCGGATGTCCTCTTCTGCCAGTCTGGATGTCCTCTTCTGCCCCATCGGATGAAGACTTCGGCCCGGCTGGGTGAAGACGACTCAAGGTAGCGAGATCTTCAGGGGGTAGTGTTAGGTTTATTTAAGGGGGGTTTGGGTTAGAGTAGGGGTATGTGGGTGGTGGGTTTTAATGTTGGGGGGGTTGTATTTTTTTACAGGCAAAAGAGCTGATTACTTTTAAGGGCTGGTAAAAGAGCTGGTTACTTTTTAATTTATAATAGGGTAGGGACCTTTATTATTTTGGGGGGCTTTTTTATTTTATTAAGGGGCTTAGAGTAGGTGTAATTAGCCTAATATTCTAGTAATTTTTTTTATTTTTTGTAATTTAGTGTTTGTTTTTTTGTAATTTAGTTTAGTTTATTTAATTGTATGTAATTGTAGGTAATTTATTTAATTAATTTATTGAGTGTAGTTAATTAATGAGTGTAGTTAATTTAATGAATTTATTTAGTGTAGTGTTAGGTTTAATTGTAACTTAGGTTAGGATTTATTTTACAGGTAATTTTGTAATTATTTTAACTAGGTAACTATTAAATAGTTAATAACTATTTAATAGCTATTGTACCTAGTTAAAATAAACACAAAGTTGCCTGTAAAATAAATATAAATCCTAAAATAGCTACAATATATATTCGTTATATTGTAGCTATATTAGGGTTTATTTTACAGGTAAGTATTTAGTTTAAAATAGGAATACTTTAGTTAATAAGATTTGATTTATTTTGTTAGATTAAAATTATATTTAATTTAGGGGGGTGTTAGGGTTAGGGTTAGACTTAGCTTTAGGGGTTAATACATTTATTAGAGTAGCGGCGAGGTCCGGTCGGCAGATTAGGAATTAATACTTGAAGTAAGGTGGCGGCAACGTTGGGGGGGCAGATTAGGGGTTAATACTATTTATTATAGGGTTTGCGAGGCAGGAGTGCGGCGGTTTAGGGGTTAATAACTTTATTAGAGTAGCGGTGAGGTCCGGTCGGCAGATTAGGGGTTAATAAGTGTAGGTAAGTTAGCGGCGACTTTGGGGGGGGCAGATTAGGGGTTAATAAATATAATATAGGTGTCCGCGATGTTAGGGGCAGCAGATTAGGGGTACATAGGTATAATGTAGGTTGCGGCGGTGTATGGAGTGGCCAATTAGGGGTTAATAATATAATGCAGGTGTCAGAGATAGTGGGGGCGGCAGATTAGGGGTTAATAAGTGTAAGGTTAGGGGTGTTTAGACTCGGGGTACATGTTAGAGTGTTAGGTGCAGACATAGGAAGTATTTCCCCATAGGAAACAATGGGGCTGCGTTAGGAGCTGAACGCTGCTTTTTTGCAGGTGTTAGGTTTTTTTCAGCTCAAACTGCCCCATTGTTTCCTATGGGGATATCGTGCACGAGCAAGTTTTGCCAGCTTACCGCTACCATAAGCAACACTGGTATTGAGGGTTGAAGTAGCGGTAAATTCGGCTCAACGCCCCCTTTTTGGAGCCTAACGCAGCCCCTCAGACAACTCTAAATACCAGCGTTGTCTTAAGGGTGCGTTGGGAAAAAAAGGTGCGTTAGCTACGCGGGTCTTTACCGACAAAACTCTAAATCTAGCAGAATGTAAAAAGTGCCTTTACATTGAGGTCTATGAAAACTGTGTGTTCTCATAGACCGCAATGTAAATATATATTTATATGCTTATTTCCATATACTGTATATATATATGTGTTATTATGTGTATATATAGTCATATACATATATAAATTTAAAAATGCAGCCCATCGCTGCACTACTTACCCCCTTTGCTGTGCGAGGTTCTGATGCAGTCTTTGATGGCATCAGAACAAGTTTCCCATAGGAGCCTATGGAAGAGCGCTCTCGTAAACGCAATGCTTCCTAGCAACGCAGATGCAAGCTTGTGTTCACATTGTGATTTACTTGTAATAACAGCGCACATTATAGTCATAAACATATATATTTTAAAATGCTGCCCATCGTTGCACTACTTACCCCCTTCGCTGCCTGAGGTTCTGATGCCGTCTGTGATGGCATCAGAACAAGGCTCCTATAGGAGCCTATGGAAGCGTGCTCTCATGAGTGCAATGCTTCCTAGCAATGTGAATGCGAGCTTGTGTTCGCATTGCGATTTACTTGTAATACCAGTGCACATTATCGTGCGCTGGTATTACAAAGTGGAGCACTAATATCTATTGCACCCAAACGATATTTAGCACTCCAATTGTAATTTAGTCATAAGTATTAAAACACCATACAATTAGAAAAGAACTTAGGGAGGAGCAGCGTATTATAAATAAAACTTGACTTTTATTCCATGATTGTTAAAAACATATAACACAGCATACTACAATGCGCAAATCTTCAAAGGAATAGCTTACGCGTTTCGACTGCATGCCGTACTCATAGCTGACTTAGTGATCCCTAAAACATACAAGCTATTTAAGAAGGTTAATAACATCCTATTGGTTCTTTTCAATAGACTTGGAAATGGGCTGGTAACATTAATTAGCATTAAAGCTATAGTACAGACTCCCCCAAGTAGTTTTAACAGACTCCATGACAAGGATCCATCCAGTTTTGGATGGACTATAATCGAAACTGTTAGTGTTAGTGAATAAAGGGGTGATAGAGACCAGATGTTAGCCAAAAGGAAGGCATTCTGGATATTTCAGTTACAGACCAGACAACCAAAAGGTCTTAATTCAGAATACGACCTTTTGGAATTAACTTCCTTGGTAAACAATACTTCAAATTAATAGATTGATACATATAATTGTTGCATCTAACAAACGGCTACATCTCTATGTACATGAAATATTCACAGATAGTATGATAAGCATCTAGCTCATTCTCCTTTTTTGACACTAATGAAATTGGACCATTATTAGAACCGATTAAGGTTACCACTAGGGGGAGTCTGGCTTAGGAATAAGGGATCACCCAGTAGCATTATATGCCATAAGGGGTCTGGCTTCTGAGAGTTCATACTCTCATTTTTTTTTTCAAAAGCTTTATTGAATATAAATAAATGTTATAAACATTTCAATAAGCAGTACTAGACCAGTACCATAGAAGCATATACACATTACATATTTATGATGTCTGGTGGTACAATGCTTCTGCATATGATGACAATAGAGACAAGAGAAAAGCAAAAGGTCCATTTGAGTCTACTTTATGCCTAATGTGAGTCCAATCTCCCTCTGGGAAACAATCAGAGGTAGTTCCAGTATATAACATTATAATAGGAAACTGCTTCAGGTTCTGATGATTTGCTGTTCATTCATAATAGGTTAAATAACAAAACAGTGAGGCAAAAACTCAAAGGACAAGAATTCCAAACTTTCCCTCCCCCCCCCCCCCCGAGCATAGTGTGTACCATTTGGCTTGGTGCCCTTAATTGTAATGCGGTTTATTGTAATGCGGTTTGTCAATGTGTAGCCTAATTTGGGTATCTGCACTTTCATTATGACTGTACTTATGCCGGCCCTACTGTGTTATTGACTATGTAGTCCTTGTTCTTGCGTTGCACCTAGGTGTCCAACATGTGTTCATATAAGTCTAAAGTCCCATTCTGCATATGGTGGTATCTCTCAAAATGTATGGAATTATCAACCTGCTGCTTCCATTCTGCTAAGGTTGGGATTGTTTGTGATTTCCAATGTTTTGGGATCAACAGTATGGCGCTGTTTAGCATAATTTTCATCAGTGCCTTGTACGCTTTTTTCTCAACATTGGGATGGAACAGGAAGAACAGTGTCTTGGGGTCATTGGATAGGGTTTCTCCTATTATCCTTTTAATTTGTGTGAGGATTTCGACCCAGTAGGAGTCCAACTTGGGACAATCCCACCATATATGTTTGGGTGTTCCTTCACCTACACATTCCCTCCAACACTTCCCAGATGTTGTTTTGTATATGTGTTGCAGTCTACTAGGTGTTAAATACCACCAAGAGAGAAATGTATAACCGGATTCTTGTACTCTTGTGGATATAGAGGCTTTCTTAGTGATCAAGAAGGCCTTCTGACATTCTTGAGGAGTAATGTCCATGTGTAGTTCCTTCTCCCATGCTCTGGTGTAGGATGGGATTCCCTGCTGGTCTTCCCTTAGTGATAGTTTGAATAAGATATAAATAGCATGGCTCTGGCATATATCCTAAACACACAGCTTCTCAAAGGGTGTGACCTGCCTTGTGAAATGATGCATATGTCTGTGTGTATTCAAAAAGTGGTTTAGCTGGGTGTGCTGGAACCATTTTATAGAAATGTCAGATACTTCCCCTCATATGTCATGTAGTGACTTAAGCTTGTTGTCTTTTAGGAACGCGTACAATGTGATTTCTTTGATCTGTGCTGAATGAATCTGCCATGTGTTTTTGAAATTCCATGGCAGTGCAGAGATTGTAGATAGGTGTCATGGGTGAATTTATGGTAGATATGTTCGGTGAGGTGTTACCTTATCCCAGTGATAGAAGAAGTCCGACAGTAATGGGTATTGCATAGTAACTTTGGGCCTGTGTTTCACATTAAGCCACGCTATTATCGCTGCGTTAGTCGTTCCCATTAAAGCACAATCTATCTGCACCCACTCCTTGTTTGGGTCATTTTGACACCAGTCCAAGTAACCTCCTTAGTACAATTGCCTGTTTATAGATCGCAATGTTAGATACCCCCAATACCCCCCCTATCCTTGGGTAAATAAAGTGTATGTTTGACTACATTGGGTTTGATTTCTCTCCAAATGTATTGCACTGTAATTGCCTGAGTTTTAGTCAGGTAGTTTGTTGGGAGGGGAATAGGTGCTGTTTGTAGTAGGTAGAGCAATCATGGTAGAATGTTCATTTTTACAACATTAATCCGTCCCAGCTAAAAAATGTTTTATTTCTCCAACTGGAGAGTTCCACTATTATGTTTCCCTCTAGTGTTTTGTAGTTGTCTTGGAAGACCACCTGTGGATCCGGAGATAGGTAGACTCCAAGATACTTCATTTTAGTTTGTTGTCTTTGCAGGGGGAATTGTGGTAGCATCTGGGAAAAGGCAGTTGGGTCATATGAGATGTTCAGTATCTCTGATTTTGACACATTCAGGTGGAAATTAGAGATTATCCCATATTCCTTGAGTATGACCAGGGATCTTCGGACTGACGTGCCAACGTTTGTGAGCATAAGCAAAATGTTGTCCGCATATAAGGACAGTTTTTAATCCGACCCCCCAATGTGTACCCCTGTTACCTGTCTGTCCCTCAAATTTTTTGAGCCAGAACTTCTATGGATAGGGTGAAGAGGATTGGCGATAGTGGGCAGCCCTGACTAGTACCATTTTGTATGTAAAATTTATCAGAGAGAAGGCCACTCCCCTTAACCCTGGCCGAGGGTTTTTGATAAAGCGAGAATATCTGATTTATTATAGTGTCACCAAAGTTCATATGGCCCATAATTATTTTTAAAAACTGCCAATTAACCCTATTAAAGGCCTTTTCTGCGTCTGTAGAGACGAGGGCTATGGGGATGTTGTTGGGCATAAGCGATTAATTGCAGGGCTTTCAGGGTGTTTTTCTTTGCCTCCTACCTGATTCGGGTGTATCAGTTTTGGGAGATGCTTATTAATTCTAGTAGCCAATATTTTGGCGTATATCTTGATGTCTGTGTTTAATAGTGATATAGGGTACAGATTCTCTGGTCTATCGGGATTTCTCCCCTGTTTAGGGAGCACCAAAATATGTGCTTCAAGCATTCATTCCGAAAAGCCTCCTTCCTGCAGGAGCGAATTAAATAGGGTTAACAGTGGGGGAATAATGTGGAGCATGTAAGTCTTATAATATTTTGTGCCTAGCCCATCAGGACCTGGGTTCTTACCATTGGGCATACTTCTTTTGGCCAATTTAATTTCCTCTGCTGTGATCTGGGATTCTAGATCCTCCGAGTTCTCTGTGCTAAGTGAGGGTATATGTAAGCCAGTCAAGAAGCTATCTATTTCGTCCAATGTACTGTCATTCTGTAAATTGTACAGCTTCTCATAGAATTGTCTAAGCGTTTTAGCAATATTCTTACTATATTTGTGGGTATGTCCCTGTGCATCTACCATGGAATTTATCTGTGTGTTCAGTTATCTGCGTCTCAGTGTTTTTGCTAGTGAGGAGCCTGTTTTGTCATTTAAGTCAAAGTATTTCTGTTTCAGAAGTGCTGTTTTTTGTTGGTATTCTTTTGTGAGGTGTATTTGTAGGTTGTTCCTTTCTTGTGTTAAGGATTTTAATACACTAGATGACGTTGGACTCTTATGCTCCGTTTCACAGAATTTAATTTACTACACATTTGTGTGCCTCCCACTGTGTGGTAAAAGAGAGATCGTTCTCTCTGAAGTAGTGTTCCAGTATGCTATCAATCTCCTTCCAACTTCCACAAGTAAGGTAAGATGGGTGCGTTTGGCCAATCTATGGTACATTTCACTGGGGCGTGGTCTGACCACGCGGTCGGCAGTATTGTGGAATCACTAACCAATGCCAGATCAGTATGGTCTGCCAGTAGATAGTCAATCCTAGTGTAGGTGTGATGTGGGAAGGAGTAGAATGTGTAATCATGTAATTTTTTATTCAGGGTTCTCCATACGTCATGTAACCTACGCTGATTCATTTGGGCATCAGCAGCCTTAATAATTCTCTTTGGTGTACTAGACTTCCCAGATGAGGTGTCCATTAGTGGGTCTAAGGCTAGATTCAGATCCCCTCCTAAAAATGTTATACCCCTGGCATGTTCCAGTAGCTTGTTGCAAATCAACTTTAGGAGTATGTGCTGGTCTTGGTTCGGGAGATAGACATTGGCAAAAGTCACTAATGTGTTATACAGTAATTCTGTAACTATTATGTATCTGCCATTAGCGTCTTTCTCTATATGTATGGGTTTGAATTTGATTGTATTGCTTAGAAAGATACCTACCCCACCCTTCATAGCAGCTCCCAATGCTAAAAAAACAAGTTATATATCTGTTACTGATAATTCTGGGTTCTCTTCCCTTTTTGAAGTGGGTTTCCTGCACATAGAGAATGTCCCCAGAGTGTTTGTATAGCTGGTTGGAGGCTATAGATCTTTTCTCTGGGCTATTCAGACCCTTGGCATTTATTGTAATTAGTGTAACTGGGCGTGGTTGCTGTGAGTGTGATCTGTCCATTGTTTTGGGTTAAGAAGAGGCAAATGGCGTAGAAGTCCTCAACCCGTGTGTGAGGAATTATGGCCTATGCCCTGGGGAGCTTGTGTGTCCCCCTGTAGTAGCAAGCAAGTGTGTGTCAAGTGTGATAAACAGCATGCAATTGTACAAAGGCAGTAGCGAAAAAATAGAATCCCACAATTCTTTATCTTTGGTGCTATGCTAAGAAAGATGAATACTATATGGGAGGGGAATAGGTGCTGTTTGTAGTAGGTAGAGCAATCATGGTAGAATGTTCATTTTTACAACATTAATCCGTCCCAGCTAAAAAATGTTTTATTTCTCCAACTGGAGAGGTCCACTATTATGTTTCCCTCTAGTGTTTTGTAGTTGTCTTGGAAGACCACCTGTGGATCCGGAGATAGGTAGACTCCAAGATACTTCATTTTAGTTTGTTGTCTTTGCAGGGGGAATTGTGGTAGCATCTGGGAAAAGGCAGTTGGGTCATATGAGATGTTCAGTATCTCTGATTTTGACACATTCAGGTGGAAATTAGAGATTATCCCATATTCCTTGAGTATGACCAGGGATCTTCGGACTGACGTGCCAACGTTTGTGAGCGTAAGCAAAATGTTGTCCGCATATAAGGACAGTTTTTAATCCGACCCCCCAATGTGTACCCCTGTTACCTGTCTGTCCCTCAAATTTTTTGAGCCAGAACTTCTATGGATAGGGTGAAGAGGATTGGCGATAGTGGGAAGCCCTGACTAGTACCATTTTGTATGTAAAATTTATCAGAGAGAAGGCCACTCCCCTTAACCCTGGCCGAGGGTTTTTGATAAAGCGAGAATATCTGATTTATTATAGTGTCACCAAAGTTCATATGGCCCATAATTATTTTTAAAAACTGCCAATTAACCCTATTAAAGGCCTTTTCTGCGTCTGTAGAGACGAGGGCTATGGGGATGTTGTTGGGCATAAGCGATTAATTGCAGGGCTTTCAGGGTGTTTTTCTTTGCCTCCTACCTGATTCGGGTGTATCAGTTTTGGGAGATGCTTATTAATTCTAGTAGCCAATATTTTGGCGTATATCTTGATGTCTGTGTTTAATAGTGATATAGGGTACAGATTCTCTGGTCTATCGGGATTTCTCCCCTGTTTAGGGAGCACCAAAATATGTGCTTCAAGCATTCATTCCGAAAAGCCTCCTTCCTGCAGGAGCAAATTAAATAGGGTTAACAGTGGGGGAATAATGTGGAGCATGTAAGTCTTATAATATTTTGTGCCTAGCCCATCAGGACCTGGGTTCTTACCATTGGGCATACTTCTTTTGGCCAATTTAATTTCCTCTGCTGTGATCTGGGATTCTAGATCCTCCGAGTTCTCTGTGCTAAGTGAGGGTATATGTAAGCCAGTCAAGAAGCTATCTATTTCGTCCAATGTACTGTCATTCTGTAAATTGTACAGCTTCTCATAGAATTGTCTAAGCGTTTTGGCAATATTCTTACTATATTTGTGGGTATGTCCCTGTGCATCTACCATGGAATTTATCTGTGTGTTCAGTTATCTGCGTCTCAGTGTTTTTGCTAGTGAGGAGCCTGTTTTGTCATTTAAGTCAAAGTATTTCTGTTTCAGAAGTGCTGTTTTTTGTTGGTATTCTTTTGTGAGGTGTATTTGTAGGTTGTTCCTTTCTTGTGTTAAGGATTTTAATACACTAGATGACGTTGGACTCTTATGCTCCGTTTCACAGAATTTAATTTACTACACATTTGTGTGCCTCCCACTGTGTGGTAAAAGAGAGATCGTTCTCTCTGAAGTAGTGTTCCAGTATGCTATCAATCTCCTTCCAACTTCCACAAGTAAGGTAAGATGGGTGCGTTTGGCCAATCTATGGTACATTTCACTGGGGCGTGGTCTGACCACGCGGTCGGCAGTATTGTGGAATCACTAACCAATGCCAGATCAGTATGGTCTGCCAGTAGATAGTCAATCCTAGTGTAGGTGTGATGTGGGAAGGAGTAGAATGTGTAATCATGTAATTTTTTATTCAGGGTTCTCCATACGTCATGTAACCTACGCTGATTCATTTGGGCATCAGCAGCCTTAATAATTCTCTTTGGTGTACTAGACTTCCCAGATGAGGTGTCCATTAGTGGGTCTAAGGCTAGATTCAGATCCCCTCCTAAAAATGTTATACCCCTGGCATGTTCCAGTAGCTTGTTGCAAATCAACTTTAGGAGTATGTGCTGGTCTTGGTTCGGGAGATAGACATTGGCAAAAGTCACTAATGTGTTATACAGTAATTCTGTAACTATTATGTATCTGCCATTAGCGTCTTTCTCTATATGTATGGGTTTGAATTTGATTGTATTGCTTAGAAAGATACCTACCCCACCCTTCATAGCAGCTCCCAATGCTAAAAAAACAAGTTATATATCTGTTACTGATAATTCTGGGTTCTCTTCCCTTTTTGAAGTGGGTTTCCTGCACATAGAGAATGTCCCCTGAGTGTTTGTATAGCTGGTTGGAGGCTATAGATCTTTTCTCTGGGCTATTCAGACCCTTGGCATTTATTGTAATTAGTGTAACTGGGCGTGGTTGCTGTGAGTGTGATCTGTCCATTGTTTTGGGTTAAGAAGAGGCAAATGGCGTAGAAGTCCTCAACCCGTGTGTGAGGAATTATGGCCTATGCCCTGGGGAGCTTGTGTGTCCCCCTGTAGTAGCAAGCAAGTGTGTGTCAAGTGTGATAAACAGCATGCAATTGTACAAAGGCAGTAGCGAAAAAATAGAATCCCACAATTCTTTATCTTTGGTGCTATGCTAAGAAAGATGAATACTATATGGGAGGGGAATAGGTGCTGTTTGTAGTAGGTAGAGCAATCATGGTAGAATGTTCATTTTTACAACATTAATCCGCCCCAGCTAAAAAATGTTTTATTTCTCCAACTGGAGAGGTCCACTATTATGTTTCCCTCTAGTGTTTTGTAGTTGTCTTGGAAGACCACCTGTGGATCCGGAGATAGGTAGACTCCAAGATACTTCATTTTAGTTTGTTGTCTTTGCAGGGGGAATTGTGGTAGCATCTGGGAAAAGGCAGTTGGGTCATATGAGATGTTCAGTATCTCTGATTTTGACACATTCAGGTGGAAATTAGAGATTATCCCATATTCCTTGAGTATGACCAGGGATCTTCGGACTGACGTGCCAACGTTTGTGAGCGTAAGCAAAATGTTGTCCGCATATAAGGACAGTTTTTAATCCGACCCCCCAATGTGTACCCCTGTTACCTGTCTGTCCCTCAAATTTTTTGAGCCAGAACTTCTATGGATAGGGTGAAGAGGATTGGCGATAGTGGGCAGCCCTGACTAGTACCATTTTGTATGTAAAATTTATCAGAGAGAAGGCCACTCCCCTTAACCCTGGCCGAGGGTTTTTGATAAAGCGAGAATATCTGATTTATTATAGTGTCACCAAAGTTCATATGGCCCATAATTATTTTTAAAAACTGCCAATTAACCCTATTAAAGGCCTTTTCTGCGTCTGTAGAGACGAGGGCTATGGGGATGTTGTTGGGCATAAGCGATTAATTGCAGGGCTTTCAGGGTGTTTTTCTTTGCCTCCTACCTGATTCGGGTGTATCAGTTTTGGGAGATGCTTATTAATTCTAGTAGCCAATATTTTGGCGTATATCTTGATGTCTGTGTTTAATAGTGATATAGGGTACAGATTCTCTGGTCTATCGGGATTTCTCCCCTGTTTAGGGAGCACCAAAATATGTGCTTCAAGCATTCATTCCGAAAAGCCTCCTTCCTGCAGGAGCAAATTAAATAGGGTTAACAGTGGGGGAATAATGTGGAGCATGTAAGTCTTATAATATTTTGTGCCTAGCCCATCAGGACCTGGGTTCTTACCATTGGGCATACTTCTTTTGGCCAATTTAATTTCCTCTGCTGTGATCTGGGATTCTAGATCCTCCGAGTTCTCTGTGCTAAGTGAGGGTATATGTAAGCCAGTCAAGAAGCTATCTATTTCGTCCAATGTACTGTCATTCTGTAAATTGTACAGCTTCTCATAGAATTGTCTAAGCGTTTTGGCAATATTCTTACTATATTTGTGGGTATGTCCCTGTGCATCTACCATGGAATTTATCTGTGTGTTCAGTTATCTGCGTCTCAGTGTTTTTGCTAGTGAGGAGCCTGTTTTGTCATTTAAGTCAAAGTATTTCTGTTTCAGAAGTGCTGTTTTTTGTTGGTATTCTTTTGTGAGGTGTATTTGTAGGTTGTTCCTTTCTTGTGTTAAGGATTTTAATACACTAGATGACGTTGGACTCTTATGCTCCGTTTCACAGAATTTAATTTACTACACATTTGTGTGCCTCCCACTGTGTGGTAAAAGAGAGATCGTTCTCTCTGAAGTAGTGTTCCAGTATGCTATCAATCTCCTTCCAACTTCCACAAGTAAGGTAAGATGGGTGCGTTTGGCCAATCTATGGTACATTTCACTGGGGCGTGGTCTGACCACGCGGTCGGCAGTATTGTGGAATCACTAACCAATGCCAGATCAGTATGGTCTGCCAGTAGATAGTCAATCCTAGTGTAGGTGTGATGTGGGAAGGAGTAGAATGTGTAATCATGTAATTTTTTATTCAGGGTTCTCCATACGTCATGTAACCTACGCTGATTCATTTGGGCATCAGCAGCCTTAATAATTCTCTTTGGTGTACTAGACTTCCCAGATGAGGTGTCCATTAGTGGGTCTAAGGCTAGATTCAGATCCCCTCCTAAAAATGTTATACCCCTGGCATGTTCCAGTAGCTTGTTGCAAATCAACTTTAGGAGTATGTGCTGGTCTTGGTTCGGGAGATAGACATTGGCAAAAGTCACTAATGTGTTATACAGTAATTCTGTAACTATTATGTATCTGCCATTAGCGTCTTTCTCTATATGTATGGGTTTGAATTTGATTGTATTGCTTAGAAAGATACCTACCCCACCCTTCATAGCAGCTCCCAATGCTAAAAAAACAAGTTATATATCTGTTACTGATAATTCTGGGTTCTCTTCCCTTTTTGAAGTGGGTTTCCTGCACATAGAGAATGTCCCCTGAGTGTTTGTATAGCTGGTTGGAGGCTATAGATCTTTTCTCTGGGCTATTCAGACCCTTGGCATTTATTGTAATTAGTGTAACTGGGCGTGGTTGCTGTGAGTGTGATCTGTCCATTGTTTTGGGTTAAGAAGAGGCAAATGGCGTAGAAGTCCTCAACCCGTGTGTGAGGAATTATGGCCTATGCCCTGGGGAGCTTGTGTGTCCCCCTGTAGTAGCAAGCAAGTGTGTGTCAAGTGTGATAAACAGCATGCAATTGTACAAAGGCAGTAGCGAAAAAATAGAATCCCACAATTCTTTATCTTTGGTGCTATGCTAAGAAAGATGAATACTATATGCAGTACAAAATTACAAGTAAATGTGACAGAGGTTCCTGTCTAAACTATGAGATGCTAGGTTATTCAGATGTATTTAACCAAATAGTTAAGTCAAAAAAATACAGTAATTGAGAGGGAAATATCCCATTCCTCAAACCCGCATCTACAGGGAGTGCAGAATTATTAGGCAAATGAGTATTTTGACCACATCATCCTCTTTATGCATGTTGTCTTATTCCAAGCTGTATAGGCTCGAAAGCCTACTACCAATTAAGCATCTTAGGTGATGTGCATCTCTGTAATGAGAAGGGGTGTGGTCCAATGACATCAACACCCTATACCAGGTGTGCATAATTATTAGGCAACTTCCTTTCCTTTGGCAAAATGGGTCAAAATAAGGACTTGACAGGCTCAGAAAAGTCAAAAATAGTGAGATATCTTGCAGAGGGATGCAGCACTCTTAAAATTGCAAAGCTTCTGAAGCGTGATCATCGAACAATCAAGTGTTTCATTCAAAATAGTCAACAGGGTCGCAAGAAGCGTGTGGAAAAACCAAGGCGCAAAATAACTGCCCATGAACTGAGAAAAGTCAAGCGTGCAGCTGCCAAGATGCCACTTGCCACCAGTTTGGCCATATTTCAGAGCTGCAACATCACTGGAGTGCCCAAAAGCACAAGGTGTGCAATACTCAGAGACATGGCCAAGGTAAGAAAGGCTGAAAGACGACCACCACTGAACAAGACACACAAGCTGAAACGTTAAGACTGGGCCAAGAAATATCTCAAGACTGATTTTTCTAAGGTTTTATGGACTGATGAAATGAGAGTGAGTCTTGATGGGCCAGATGGATGGGCCAGTGGCTGGATTGGTAAAGGGCAGAGAGCTCCATTCCGACTCAGACGCCAGCAAGGTGGAGGTGGAGTACTGGTTTGGGCTGGTATCATCAAAGATGAGCTTGTGGGGCCTTTTCGGGTTGAGGATGGAGTCAAGCTCAACTCCCAGTCCTACTGCCAGTTTCTGGAAGACACCTGTCATGTATATCCCTTTAAATCCTGTATCTGAACCCTATAAAAGTCTCCTCCCCCAACCTCTCTTTGCTTAGTATTGTCTTCTGATACCTGGATCACATTAACTACTGTCTAAGTAGTTCAGCTAAGCCTCCACTTAATTTACCATCTCTCCTTTGTCAGCTGTAACCTGGAAAACAACTACTGCTGCAGCATTAAGCTCTCTCTGCCCTGGCAGTCTGAAGTAAGAGCTTCTGTTAAGGTAAACTTTACCTCTCCTTTCACAGGCAAATTCCTGGATATCCTGCTGGAATTGTAAGTCTTACCTTCCTTACTGGCACCTCCTCCTGCTCTCCAGCACTTCCTGACTCAGTCTGCAAGCTGTTACACAGAAACGGATTTCACAGCACCTCTCTCTGTCTCTCATCACACTGTAGCTGCCAAACGAACTGCAACTCCTGGGGTGAGATTACTTTAAACTTGTTTTCTAAAACTCTGCACATTTGCCTTGCAAGACTTGATTTATATATTGCCTGCATTCTCTAGACATTCCTGTAATTAATCCTGAACTTGCTGCATCTGTTTATAAAGAGACTGCACCATTGTTTCTGATATCCATATTAACTGGAATACAAATAATCTGCAATATTGAGTGTGATTGATTTATTTTATCCTGTCTGTTGATAACTTTGCTACACTGGGAGTGTTTGTTATACCTTGCTATTTGGAGTGGTTACAGCTCAAAGCACCAATATTTAAAGAGACAGTTTGCAATCTCTGCAACACATTGCTGCTATTCCCTTTTGGACCCTCAGTCTATGAGCAGAACAGGGATTATTTTATTAATTCCGCTATTTTGTGAGACTGAGTGGAACTTGAACCTAATTCCCAATTCTTAATAGAGTCCTGGTATTACAAAATACTAAGCCCTAAAAGGAATTATAATGGAAATAGCAGACCTTACAAATAAGGTGAATGCTCTCACTCAGAATATGGATCTCTTAATACAGGGGATAAGAGAGATCCAATCTGAGAATCAATATTTACGTACTGTAATCAGAGATCATATTGATAAAAGACCTTCAGTATCTGAGACTCAGCCTGAACCTCAGGTTTGTCCCCCTGAAAGGTTCACAGGTGATAGGAACTCTTTCAGGGAGTTTAAAAACTCCTGTTTGTTATATTTTTCACTCAAACCTAAAACATATCCCACTGATCGTATCAAGGTTCTTACCGTGATATCATATCTTAAAGGGGAACCTAAAACTTGGGCTACTAATTTTTTCGAAACCAACGATCCAGTGTTGGATTCACTTCAGTTGTTCTTTGATAAAATGTCTTTTCTCTATGAAGACAAGAACAAACAGAGCACCGCTGAGATAGCCCTTAAAGCTCTAAAGCCCTGCTGAAGAATACATTTCAGATTTTAAAAGATGGGCACCTGACACCCTCTGGAATGAGGCAGCTCTATTTTTCCAGTTTCGCCAAGGGTTATCAGATCTAATAAAGGATGAACTAGCCCGGGGTTCTATGCCAACCACTCTGGATGCCCTTATGACCCAAGTGGTTACTATTGATCGCCGTCTAAGAGAGCGCAGACATGAAAAAGCTCCCACAGAACATACTTGGAAAAGGCCTCCCACATCTGCTTATCCAAACCCCACTCTACGTTTGGATGAACCAATGGAAGTGGCCTTTACTAAAGGACCACTTTCTGCTGAAGAGAAAAATAGAAGAAGGATAAACAATTTATGTTTATATTGTGCAGCAAAGACACATTCTGTCAAAGAATGCCCAAGTCTTCTTAAACAGAAGGGTAAGAGAAATTCTAGTAATATTATCTGTACAAATAGCACATTTTCTAATACTCATTGTAATCTCTCTGTTACTCTACAGTGGGAAACCCAAAGAATACAGACCCAAGCAATTATTGACTCTGGAACTTTTGGTAATTTAATAGATAAGTCTTTCACAGAGTTGTATGATATTCCATTAATAAAAAGAGGTGATTCACTTGCCATCCGTGTTATAGATGGTTCTTTTATTTCATCTGGGCCAATCACTCACCATACCACACCTCTTCTAATGACCACTACTTCAGGTCATAGGGAACATGTTACCTTTGATGTTATAGCCTCTCCTCTTTTTCCTATTGTACTAGGCTTACGGTGGTTACAAACACACGAACCACATATTGTGTGGAATACTTCAGAGGTAAACTTTATTTCTGAGTATTGCACTAACACTTGTTTTACATCCACACATATTCTTCAGACCACGTCAGAACAACATCTTATTCCTGACTGTTATTCTGACTACTCAGATGTATTTGATAAAGTAGAAGCAGAGAGGTTACCACCTCATAGAACATATGACTGCCCAATAGAGCTCCTACCAGGTTCTGATATTCCTTATGGGCATATATATCCACTGTCAGAACCAGAGCTAGTACATTTAAAACAATACCTTGATGATAACCTAAGAAAGGGCTTTATTAGGCCCTCTACGTCACCCGCTGGGGCAGGTATGTTTTTTGTTCGTAATAAAGACGACACCTTAAGACCTATAATTGACTATAGGGAACTGAACAAACGAACCAAGAAAAACAGATACCCGCTACCCCTCATACCTGAAATAATAGAACGACTTCAGGCAGCTACGATATTTACAAAACTTGACCTAAGAGGGGCATACAATTTAATAAGAGTAAAAGCTGGACATGAATGGCTGACCGCGTTTAGAACAAGATATGGATTGTTTGAGTATACGGTCATGCCGTTTGGGCTATGTAATGCCCCAGCGACATTTCAGAGTTTCATCAATGACTTGTTTCGTGACCTCTTGGATGTGTATATGATTGTGTACCTTGATGACATACTCATTTACTCTAAAACATTAGACCAACACATATCACATGTTAGAACTGTGTTACAGCGACTGAGACAAAACTCATTGTTTGCCAAACCAGAAAAATGTATCTTTAATACTGATACTATCTCTTTCTTGGGATACCATATATCTCCTCAGGGCATACAGATGGAGAATAAAAAGGTAGAGGCTATAGCATCATGGCCCATTCCCAAAACTAAGAAAGATGTACAGTGTTTTATTGGATTTTCGAACTTTTATAGAAAATTCATAAAAAATTTCTCTCTAATAGCTAAACCCTTAACTGCTCTCACAGGTTCCCATACTCCATTTTTATGGACATCACAGGCTAATACAGCATTTAATAAATTAAAGAAAGCTTTTACTACAGCACCTATCCTTAAATTTCCTGATCCCCAATTACAATATGTCTTAGAAGTGGACGCGTCAGATTATGCCTTGGGAGCTATTTTGTCCCAACGCATGTCTCCTAAAGATCCTCTTCACCCAGTTGGATTTTTCTCAAGAATTATGACCAGTTCTGAAGTCAACTATCCGATTGGTGAGAAAGATCTCTTGGCAATTAAGAGCTCACTAGAATTTTGGAGACACCTACTTGAGGGCACCAAATATCCTATACTAATTTACACGGACCACAAAAACCTAGAGTATCTAAAAACTAATAAGACCTTGTCTGCACGCCAGATTAGATGGAATTTGTTCTTCTCCAGGTTTGATTATAATATCACATTCCGTCCTGGAAGTAAAAACGGAAAGGCCGATTCTCTGTCGAGGAAAGATCCAAGACCCACCTTTGCTGTTCCCGAGTCAACCGTAATACCTCAAGAGAGGTTCATCGCTTTAAGTATCGATTCTTCAACTCAGTTAAGACTAGCCCAACAACAAGATCAAGATCTGCCTACTAGCATCCTTGAGAAAGGTAAAGATGACCTATATTATCACCAAGGAAAGGTATATGTACCTTTACAACTTCGTACTGAAATACTCAATTCAACACATAACTCAATTGTATCTGGACATCCTGGTATACATAAAACAATTGAGTTACTTAGACGAGACTTCTGGTGGCCTGCTATGAATTCTGATGTTACTAACTTCATTAAGTCCTGTGATACCTGTGCCAAAGTAAAAAACGACAGAGCACATCCTTATGGTTTCCTCAAGCCTCTACCCATACCAAATAAACCATGGAAGGACATTGCAATGGATTTCATTGTAGAATTACCTCCGTCAAACAACCATAGTTGTATAATGGTTGTAGTGGACTTATTTACAAAGATGGCACATTTTCTCCCATCACATTCGCTACCCACTGCTTCAGAAACTGCTCAACTTTTTCTCACACATATTGTCAGATTACATGGTCTTCCGGATACCATCACTTCAGATAGGGGTTCGCAATTTACCTCCAAGTTCTGGACCCAGCTTTGCCACATTCTAAAAATTCAACCTCGGCTCAGCACTTCCTATCATCCCCAGACAAACGGCCAGACCGAGAGAACAAATCAGACTCTCGAACAGTATTTAAGGTGCTATTGCACTCAACTACAAGATAATTGGTTTTCTCTTTTACCCACGGCTGAATTCGCTTTCAACAATACATTAAATTCATCAACTAAGATGTCCCAATTCTACGCTAATTATGGTTTTCATCCCCGATTTCATCTATATCCCAGAGAAGAGAGTACTTCCCCATTGGTTAATGACATGTTGAATGAACTAGCTCAACATTTTACTGTGATTCAAGACAATCTCAAGACCGCTCAAGCCCACCAAAAGGTTTATTATGATCTACGAAGGCGTGTCTCTCCATCTTATCAGGTGGGTGATTTTGTTTGGCTTTCCACTAAACATTTAAGACTCAAGTATCCTTCAAGAAAACTCGGAGCCCTCTATATTGGTCCTTTTTCCATTGTTAAAATTATTAATCCTAATTCTGTAATTTTGGATTTGCCTGAAACTCTACCGATACATCCTTCATTCCATGTATCCCTTCTCAAACCTTATACTTCTGACAAGCCTCCAGTTACTGGTTCAGCTTTCACACCTACTTATACCATTGAACCTGAGTATGAAATTCATTCCATTTTGGATTCCAGATATCATGGTGACACTCTGCAGTATCTTATTCATTGGAAGGGTTATTCTCATGAGGAGGATTCCTGGGAGCCATCTTCCAACCTCTCTGCTCCTCGAATGGTTTCTTTATTTCACCGCAGGAACCCCGATCGTCCCAGACCCTGAGCCCCAGAGTGGCTCCTTGCAGGGGGGGTTCTGTCATGTATATCCCTTTAAATCCTGTATCTGAACCCTATAAAAGTCTCCTCCTCCAACCTCTCTTTGCTTAGTATTGTCTTCTGATACCTGGATCACATTAACTACTGTCTAAGTAGTTCAGCTAAGCCTCCACTTAATTTACCATCTCTCCTTTGTCAGCTGTAACCTGGAAAACAACTACTGCTGCAGCATTAAGCTCTCTCTGCCCTGGCAGTCTGAAGTAAGAGCTTCTGTTAAGGTAAACTTTACCTCTCCTTTCACAGGCAAATTCCTGGATATCCTGCTGGAATTGTAAGTCTTACCTTCCTTACTGGCACCTCCTCCTGCTCTCCAGCACTTCCTGACTCAGTCTGCAAGCTGTTACACAGAAACGGATTTCACAGCACCTCTCTCTGTCTCTCATCACACTGTAGCTGCCAAACGAACTGCAACTCCTGGGGTGAGATTACTTTAAACTTGTTTTCTAAAACTCTGCACATTTGCCTTGCAAGACTTGATTTATATATTGCCTGCATTCTCTAGACATTCCTGTAATTAATCCTGAACTTGCTGCATCTGTTTATAAAGAGACGGCACCATTGTTTCTGATATCCATATTAACTGGAATACAAATAATCTGCAATATTGAGTGTGATTGATTTATTTTATCCTGTCTGTTGATAACTTTGCTACACTGGGAGTGTTTGTTATACCTTGCTATTTGGAGTGGTTACAGCTCAAAGCACCAATATTTAAAGAGACAGTTTGCAATCTCTGCAACACATTGCTGCTATTCCCTTTTGGGCCCTCAGTCTATGAGCAGAACAGGGATTATTTTATTAATTCCGCTATTTTGTGAGACTGAGTGGAACTTGAACCTAATTCCCAATTCTTAATAGAGTCCTGGTATTACAACACCTTCTTCAAGCAGTGGTACAGGAAGAAGTCTGCATCCTTCAAGAAAAACATGATTTTCATGCAGGGCAATGCTCCATCACACGCGTCCAAGTACTCCACAGTGTGGCTGGCAAGAAAGGGTATAAAAGAAGAAAATCTAATGACATGGCCTCCTTGTTCACCTGATCTGAACCCCATTGAGAACCTGTGGTCCATCATCAAATGTGAGATTTACAAGGAGGGAAAACAGTACACCTCTCTGAACAGTGTCTGGGAGGCTGTGGTTGCTGCTGCATGCAATGTTGATGGTGAACAGATCAAAACACTGACAGAATCCATGGATGGCAGGCTTTTGAGTGTCCTTGCAATGAAAGGTGGCTATATTGGTCACTGATTTGTTTTTGTTTTTGAATGTCAGAAATGTATATTTGTGAATGTTGAGATGTTATATTGGTTTCACTGGTAAAAATAAATAATTGAAATGGGTATATATGTGTTTTTTGTTAAGTTGCCTAATAATTATGCACAGTAATAGTCACCTGCACACACAGATATCCCCCTAAAATAGCTATAACTAAAAACAAACTAAAAACTACTTCCAAAACTATTCAGCTTTGATATTAATGAGTTTTTTGGGTTCATTGAGAACATGGTTGTTGTTCAATAATAAAATTAATCCTCAAAAATACAACTTGCCTAATAATTCTGCACTCCCTGTATAAACACTTATAAAAATAACATACAACCTGAGTCCCTGGTAGACAATGAATGTCTCAGCCTCAAGGAGAGTTCAGTCCATTATGTGTGGTCCCTAGTGTAAGAGATAGAACCCTCTAGCCCCAATGGGGTAGGGGTGCCATCTCCAGTGGGTTCTGTGGTTCCTGCGCCCGATCTTCCTGGCGTTGGAGAAGAGCTCTTCTTAGGGGAAAGTGCTGATCCTTGTGGATTGATTTACAGTCTCAGAGCTTTGACAAAGTGCAAGAGATCATCTTCTGATTTGTAGACAGCTGTGGTGTCCCCTTTTGTCGCAATTATGCTTACAGGAAATCCCCATCTATATGCTATGTTATGGTCTCGTAGAGTAGAGGTGATATAGTGGAGCTCCCTCCTCTTCTGTAATGCTGCCGGACTAAGGATTGCAAAGATCTGTATTCGATTGCCTGCGTGTGTTAAATTTTATTTTTGTCTGGAGAACTTCAATATCTCCTCTTTGTCTTTGAATTGAAGCAGCTTGATGATGACATCCCTCGGCGGGGCTTTAGATGGTGGTCTTGCTCTCATAGCTCTATGGGCTCTTTCTATTGGTAGCTCAGGAGCATTGCTGTCCCCTTTCACTGTCCGGAAGAGGTCCTGGAGTCACCCCTCTAAGGCTGCAGGTAATATAGATTCTGGGATCCCCCTTATGCGCAGATTGTTGCGTCTCACCCTGTTGTCCAGGTCTTCTACTTTTTCTAGGAGATGGTGTATTGTTTCATCATGGTCGTAGACTAGCCTGGATAAATGTTGCACATCATTGCAAGTGGTGTTATGGTATTCTTCCAGAGTGGAGACTTTCTTTGATATGTTTTTGATATCCTTCTTCACGTCACTTTACCAGCCTTTTACTTCTGTCATCATTTCTTTAATGTCCTCTTTAGTACATAACAACTAGAAATCATCTTTAGTAAGGTTTGTGAGGCTAGGCTGTGCAGGTGGTTGATCCTGTAAATTCTCTCCTTGTGGGGTGCAGTCCGTTGTAGCTGGGCTATGAGATGGGGTTGGGGTTCTGCATGCCTCAGATATTGTTGCATGGTTTTGGTATTGACATGCTCCTCAGGTTTACTAGATTTGAATCCTGGCATACTTATGAAGCTCTCTTGGATAAAGGAGGTAAATACAGTTTGTGTAGCGACTTTAGGGGTAACTGCATCTATATATTACAGATGGCTCTTCTTTTCAGATGATGTATCAGGCAAAACAGGGTGTTGTCTCCGTGGGTGGTGCGGTCTGTCTCCGGTTAGCTGCACAGCAATGTTTTTGCGCAAAGTCCCTGCTGCTCGATCTCGAGCTTCACAGCTTTCAGCAAGACGGGTGTGTTTTTAAACGTGTATGATTGAATAGTTAAACCAATAAAGATAAAGTATGAATGATTAAAAATAGTTCCTGTATTACTCAGTGAGAATTTTTTCTATATAATTGTAGGGGTAAAGCACTCTTTTTTGTTACAGACTTTGTAACTCATTTTTCTATGAGTCTCTTTAGTGCTATATAGCCTCCCTTACAGGTGCTTGTTGATTACAAAAATATTTGGGACCTATAGGTACTTACCATTAGTACTACTAGGTTGTTACCTGTATTCACATGTTGGATGTCAAATAAAGACAGTTTTGCTTTTACCGGATCATCTGGCTGCTGTTTTTGGATATCGAGTTTGCTGTTTCCTTTTTGCTGAGGTCCTTTGGGAGAGTTGGAGACCGGGTGCCTTCCTGTGCTTGTTGGTCGGTAGGTTGTTACTATAGTATGCCATAACTGTACCTGTTGCTCCTATGAATATGGTGTTATATTGTTTTTTTTTTTTTTATTCTATTTTATTGTAGGAAACAGCATCAACATAGGACAACTTTACCATTACAGAATTATGGCATTGCGATACATAAATCATCCCATCCTTAAACAGAGATAGGCTTTACATACAGTTAGTTGAGATGCATAATGTACTTTTGAATGCTTTTCATAACAGGGGGAAAGAAGGGACCTCTTCACATGATACATTCCAACATTCTGTTTGATATGAAGATAAAGGGGCCTATCTATCAAGCTCCGTATGGAGTCAACTATCCGATTGGTGAGAAAGATCTCTTGGCAATTAAGAGCTCACTAGAATTTTGGAGACACCTACTTGAGGGCACCAAATATCCTATACTAATTTACACGGACCACAAAAACCTAGAGTATCTAAAAACTAATAAGACCTTGTCTGCACGCCAGATTAGATGGAATTTGTTCTTCTCCAGGTTTGATTATAATATCACATTCCGTCCTGGAAGTAAAAACGGAAAGGCCGATTCTCTGTCGAGGAAAGATCCAAGACCCACCTTTGCTGTTCCCGAGTCAACCGTAATACCTCAAGAGAGGTTCATCGCTTTAAGTATCGATTCTTCAACTCAGTTAAGACTAGCCCAACAACAAGATCAAGATCTGCCTACTAGCATCCTTGAGAAAGGTAAAGATGACCTATATTATCACCAAGGAAAGGTATATGTACCTTTACAACTTCGTACTGAAATACTCAATTCAACACATAACTCAATTGTATCTGGACATCCTGGTATACATAAAACAATTGAGTTACTTAGACGAGACTTCTGGTGGCCTGCTATGAATTCTGATGTTACTAACTTCATTAAGTCCTGTGATACCTGTGCCAAAGTAAAAAACGACAGAGCACATCCTTATGGTTTCCTCAAGCCTCTACCCATACCAAATAAACCATGGAAGGACATTGCAATGGATTTCATTGTAGAATTACCTCCGTCAAACAACCATAGTTGTATAATGGTTGTAGTGGACTTATTTACAAAGATGGCACATTTTCTCCCATCACATTCGCTACCCACTGCTTCAGAAACTGCTCAACTTTTTCTCACACATATTGTCAGATTACATGGTCTTCCGGATACCATCACTTCAGATAGGGGTTCGCAATTTACCTCCAAGTTCTGGACCCAGCTTTGCCACATTCTAAAAATTCAACCTCGGCTCAGCACTTCCTATCATCCCCAGACAAACGGCCAGACCGAGAGAACAAATCAGACTCTCGAACAGTATTTAAGGTGCTATTGCACTCAACTACAAGATAATTGGTTTTCTCTTTTACCCACGGCTGAATTCGCTTTCAACAATACATTAAATTCATCAACTAAGATGTCCCAATTCTACGCTAATTATGGTTTTCATCCCCGATTTCATCTATATCCCAGAGAAGAGAGTACTTCCCCATTGGTTAATGACATGTTGAATGAACTAGCTCAACATTTTACTGTGATTCAAGACAATCTCAAGACCGCTCAAGCCCACCAAAAGGTTTATTATGATCTACGAAGGCGTGTCTCTCCATCTTATCAGGTGGGTGATTTTGTTTGGCTTTCCACTAAACATTTAAGACTCAAGTATCCTTCAAGAAAACTCGGAGCCCTCTATATTGGTCCTTTTTCCATTGTTAAAATTATTAATCCTAATTCTGTAATTTTGGATTTGCCTGAAACTCTACCGATACATCCTTCATTCCATGTATCCCTTCTCAAACCTTATACTTCTGACAAGCCTCCAGTTACTGGTTCAGCTTTCACACCTACTTATACCATTGAACCTGAGTATGAAATTCATTCCATTTTGGATTCCAGATATCATGGTGACACTCTGCAGTATCTTATTCATTGGAAGGGTTATTCTCATGAGGAGGATTCCTGGGAGCCATCTTCCAACCTCTCTGCTCCTCGAATGGTTTCTTTATTTCACCGCAGGAACCCCGATCGTCCCAGACCCTGAGCCCCAGAGTGGCTCCTTGCAGGGGGGGTTCTGTCATGTATATCCCTTTAAATCCTGTATCTGAACCCTATAAAAGTCTCCTCCTCCAACCTCTCTTTGCTTAGTATTGTCTTCTGATACCTGGATCACATTAACTACTGTCTAAGTAGTTCAGCTAAGCCTCCACTTAATTTACCATCTCTCCTTTGTCAGCTGTAACCTGGAAAACAACTACTGCTGCAGCATTAAGCTCTCTCTGCCCTGGCAGTCTGAAGTAAGAGCTTCTGTTAAGGTAAACTTTACCTCTCCTTTCACAGGCAAATTCCTGGATATCCTGCTGGAATTGTAAGTCTTACCTTCCTTACTGGCACCTCCTCCTGCTCTCCAGCACTTCCTGACTCAGTCTGCAAGCTGTTACACAGAAACGGATTTCACAGCACCTCTCTCTGTCTCTCATCACACTGTAGCTGCCAAACGAACTGCAACTCCTGGGGTGAGATTACTTTAAACTTGTTTTCTAAAACTCTGCACATTTGCCTTGCAAGACTTGATTTATATATTGCCTGCATTCTCTAGACATTCCTGTAATTAATCCTGAACTTGCTGCATCTGTTTATAAAGAGACGGCACCATTGTTTCTGATATCCATATTAACTGGAATACAAATAATCTGCAATATTGAGTGTGATTGATTTATTTTATCCTGTCTGTTGATAACTTTGCTACACTGGGAGTGTTTGTTATACCTTGCTATTTGGAGTGGTTACAGCTCAAAGCACCAATATTTAAAGAGACAGTTTGCAATCTCTGCAACACATTGCTGCTATTCCCTTTTGGGCCCTCAGTCTATGAGCAGAACAGGGATTATTTTATTAATTCCGCTATTTTGTGAGACTGAGTGGAACTTGAACCTAATTCCCAATTCTTAATAGAGTCCTGGTATTACAACACCTTCTTCAAGCAGTGGTACAGGAAGAAGTCTGCATCCTTCAAGAAAAACATGATTTTCATGCAGGGCAATGCTCCATCACACGCGTCCAAGTACTCCACAGTGTGGCTGGCAAGAAAGGGTATAAAAGAAGAAAATCTAATGACATGGCCTCCTTGTTCACCTGATCTGAACCCCATTGAGAACCTGTGGTCCATCATCAAATGTGAGATTTACAAGGAGGGAAAACAGTACACCTCTCTGAACAGTGTCTGGGAGGCTGTGGTTGCTGCTGCATGCAATGTTGATGGTGAACAGATCAAAACACTGACAGAATCCATGGATGGCAGGCTTTTGAGTGTCCTTGCAATGAAAGGTGGCTATATTGGTCACTGATTTGTTTTTGTTTTTGAATGTCAGAAATGTATATTTGTGAATGTTGAGATGTTATATTGGTTTCACTGGTAAAAATAAATAATTGAAATGGGTATATATGTGTTTTTTGTTAAGTTGCCTAATAATTATGCACAGTAATAGTCACCTGCACACACAGATATCCCCCTAAAATAGCTATAACTAAAAACAAACTAAAAACTACTTCCAAAACTATTCAGCTTTGATATTAATGAGTTTTTTGGGTTCATTGAGAACATGGTTGTTGTTCAATAATAAAATTAATCCTCAAAAATACAACTTGCCTAATAATTCTGCACTCCCTGTATAAACACTTATAAAAATAACATACAACCTGAGTCCCTGGTAGACAATGAATGTCTCAGCCTCAAGGAGAGTTCAGTCCATTATGTGTGGTCCCTAGTGTAAGAGATAGAACCCTCTAGCCCCAATGGGGTAGGGGTGCCATCTCCAGTGGGTTCTGTGGTTCCTGCGCCCGATCTTCCTGGCGTTGGAGAAGAGCTCTTCTTAGGGGAAAGTGCTGATCCTTGTGGATTGATTTACAGTCTCAGAGCTTTGACAAAGTGCAAGAGATCATCTTCTGATTTGTAGACAGCTGTGGTGTCCCCTTTTGTCGCAATTATGCTTACAGGAAATCCCCATCTATATGCTATGTTATGGTCTCGTAGAGTAGAGGTGATATAGTGGAGCTCCCTCCTCTTCTGTAATGCTGCCGGACTAAGGATTGCAAAGATCTGTATTCGATTGCCTGCGTGTGTTAAATTTTATTTTTGTCTGGAGAACTTCAATATCTCCTCTTTGTCTTTGAATTGAAGCAGCTTGATGATGACATCCCTCGGCGGGGCTTTAGATGGTGGTCTTGCTCTCATAGCTCTATGGGCTCTTTCTATTGGTAGCTCAGGAGCATTGCTGTCCCCTTTCACTGTCCGGAAGAGGTCCTGGAGTCACCCCTCTAAGGCTGCAGGTAATATAGATTCTGGGATCCCCCTTATGCGCAGATTGTTGCGTCTCACCCTGTTGTCCAGGTCTTCTACTTTTTCTAGGAGATGGTGTATTGTTTCATCATGGTCGTAGACTAGCCTGGATAAATGTTGCACATCATTGCAAGTGGTGTTATGGTATTCTTCCAGAGTGGAGACTTTCTTTGATATGTTTTTGATATCCTTCTTCACGTCACTTTACCAGCCTTTTACTTCTGTCATCATTTCTTTAATGTCCTCTTTAGTACATAACAACTAGAAATCATCTTTAGTAAGGTTTGTGAGGCTAGGCTGTGCAGGTGGTTGATCCTGTAAATTCTCTCCTTGTGGGGTGCAGTCCGTTGTAGCTGGGCTATGAGATGGGGTTGGGGTTCTGCATGCCTCAGATATTGTTGCATGGTTTTGGTATTGACATGCTCCTCAGGTTTACTAGATTTGAATCCTGGCATACTTATGAAGCTCTCTTGGATAAAGGAGGTAAATACAGTTTGTGTAGCGACTTTAGGGGTAACTGCATCTATATATTACAGATGGCTCTTCTTTTCAGATGATGTATCAGGCAAAACAGGGTGTTGTCTCCGTGGGTGGTGCGGTCTGTCTCCGGTTAGCTGCACAGCAATGTTTTTGCGCAAAGTCCCTGCTGCTCGATCTCGAGCTTCACAGCTTTCAGCAAGACGGGTGTGTTTTTAAACGTGTATGATTGAATAGTTAAACCAATAAAGATAAAGTATGAATGATTAAAAATAGTTCCTGTATTACTCAGTGAGAATTTTTTCTATATAATTGTAGGGGTAAAGCACTCTTTTTTGTTACAGACTTTGTAACTCATTTTTCTATGAGTCTCTTTAGTGCTATATAGCCTCCCTTACAGGTGCTTGTTGATTACAAAAATATTTGGGACCTATAGGTACTTACCATTAGTACTACTAGGTTGTTACCTGTATTCACATGTTGGATGTCAAATAAAGACAGTTTTGCTTTTACCGGATCATCTGGCTGCTGTTTTTGGATATCGAGTTTGCTGTTTCCTTTTTGCTGAGGTCCTTTGGGAGAGTTGGAGACCGGGTGCCTTCCTGTGCTTGTTGGTCGGTAGGTTGTTACTATAGTATGCCATAACTGTACCTGTTGCTCCTATGAATATGGTGTTATATTGTTTTTTTTTTTTTATTCTATTTTATTGTAGGAAACAGCATCAACATAGGACAACTTTACCATTACAGAATTATGGCATTGCGATACATAAATCATCCCATCCTTAAACAGAGATAGGCTTTACATACAGTTAGTTGAGATGCATAATGTACTTTTGAATGCTTTTCATAACAGGGGGAAAGAAGGGACCTCTTCACATGATACATTCCAACATTCTGTTTGATATGAAGATAAAGGGGCCTATCTATCAAGCTCCGTATGGAGCTTGAGGGCCCGTGTTTCTGGTGAGCCTGCAGGGTCACCAGAAACACCAGTTATGAAGCAGCATTCAAAAGACCGCTGCTCCATAACCCTGTCTGCCTGCTCTGATGAAGCGGACAGGAATCACCGGAATTCAACCCAATTGAGTACGATCTGGTTGATTGACACCCCCCTCTGCAGGGGGCGCGTTGTACCAGCAGCTCACAAGAGCTGCTGGTGCAATGCTGAATATGGAGAGCGTATTGCTCTCCGCATTCAGCGATGTCTGATCCGCGTCAGAGGATATAGGGTAGAGGGGGAGGAGGGGGGGAGGGAAAAAATCCTTAAAGGATCTTACATTGTCAAAATAGCATTTCTTCAGTTAAGGGTGCAATTGGGCCCTGGTTCTTTCCCAAATCAGTCAAAGCTCGCCATTCCCCTCCAAGATTTGCTAGAAGCATTGTCTCTAAATGGGCAAAGGGTTGTAGAATCTGTCTGTGTACGGCTGAACTAAATGTGACTATAAGGGGCTGCCACTTTTTTAAGAAGGGTCGCAGTCTATTGGCCGTGTCCAGTTTGACGTCATATTGTTCCACATAGAGTTGTTTCATGAGGATTGGCTGATCCAATCAGACAAATGGATTGAGCTTGCATTCTATTGGCTGATTGGAACGCAAAACTCATAATCAAGGTGTATGTATTTCAGTATATTTGCATATATATATATATATCTGTAAAATAGATTTATCATTTGAGTATATGGTCATAGATATGCACTAAGTATGTACTATAGCTTTAATACTAATTAATGTGACTAGCCCATTTCAAAGTCTATTGGAAAGAACTAATAGGATGTTATTAACCTTCTTAAATAGCTTGTGTGTTTTAGGGATTACTAAATCAGCTATGAGTATGGCATGTAGCTGAAACACGTAAGCTGTTCTTTTGAAGATTTGGGCATTGTCGTATGCTGTGTTATGTTTTTAGCAAACATGGAATTAAAGTCAAGTTTTATTTATAATACGCTGCTCCTCCCTAAGTTCTTTTCTAATTGTATCGTTGGTCTTGTATGAGTGGAAGTATAGCATTTGGGAGTGATCCCGGACAAGAACGCCATACCTGGATACCAGGAAAAGCCACTACTTAGAAGCAAAAAAAGTGAGCGCTATACCTCCTGAAGCCGGCTGCTGTGAGCGACGTCATCATCCAGAGCAGAGTTTGGCCTGCCATGAGGGACGTGGAGGATCCGTGCTGGCTGTGGAGGAAAAGCTTGTTGAGCAGGAGCAGCTCCAAGCACGTACCAGCCATAAAAGAGGGAAGTTGTAATTTTTTCAGTGGAGGAGGATAAGCCGTTTGTTGCAATTTGTCATAATACTGAATAAATTAATCTTAATTTTTATTTACAAAAATTGGAGGTGGGTAGGTTAACAGAAATATAAATGGGACTTCTCTAATGAGCAACTGAAGACTTGTTTTATGGAAGTGATCACTTGGTCCCAGTAGGGCTGCATACCTCACAGTACCACCATATTTAGCAAAGGGAACCATCTTCTCCACAGTCTCTCCAAAAAATGTTCAATGATGAAGGTCAAATGAAGCAAAGACAGGTAAGGGTTAAATATCAGTAGCACAAAAGAGTGGCATGATATTTTAATCATCAAGGGTTAAAAACTATCTCATTAACAGTTAGTTGGTTTCCAACACAGAGACTGGGATGGAGGATTTTTAGCATACATATTTTTTCCATTGGGCAGGAGAAATTGGTAGATTTATTTACATCTACCAGGTGAAGGTATAGGGCCCCATGTATGAAGCAGCGGCAGACAAGCGTCTCAACTTGAGAAGTTGTCCACACGCCTTCGCTGCATACAGGCAGTGGATCTGTTTGTCCGCTGGCCTGTATGCATAATTTTTTTTTAAATACCTTTTTATTGGGGTTTATAATACAAAACAAGAAAAGAAGACAAAAAAAATAAAAAATAAAAAGCAAATGGTAAATCATAATTACATTGTCTTCTTCAGTAAGATAACATTAATATCTGTCCCAGATCTTACAGATTGGACTGACCAATGCTGTATTTTTTCACACAAACAATATGTTAATAAGCACATTCCAGCAGCACACATCTTCTATATTTTAACAATAATGGAACAAACAAAAAAAAAACAGTTCAGAAATCCTGAATAGGTTTAGATTTGGTTGCAGGTATCCATGGCTGCGGAAAACTTGATCCCAATTATATAATAAGAGCTCTTTGAATACATTAGCAACAACATTTAAATTAATTTGTACAATTAAGTCAGAGGAGGGAAAAAAGGGGGGGGGGGGCAGAAAAATAGTGTAATATAATAATCAAAGCAATTCTCGGCCTGTATGCATCATTACACACTCCGAAGAGTGAGTGTGTAATACCCACCAGTGTCAATCACCCAGAGTGAGCGAGGTGGCGAAGAGTGTAAAAATCAGTGGCCTAATGACCACTGCTTCTTATACGGCGGGAAGTAGGCTCGCTGCTTCTTACATGGAGCCCATAGATTGGAAGAGTTTGATCCAAGAGGTCAGATACAAAATTGTAACCCCATAATGGGGGTTTTCTCACACCTGTGACCTAATATCTGTGAGCCCTTATAACATTTTAATGCAATACTGTTTATAATTTATCTTAGATAGTGTTATTATCAGTTTAACTGTACTTTTAAATATAATTTTTATGTGCTCTTAACAGTTAGCACTCCACTTGTAAGCTAGCCCTTTATTAGAATAGTGGTCAGTGATGTGATTTATTTGAGCACTGTTCTAAATACATATCATTTTGATTAATCATTATGGTTTTAGCCTAATAGCGCTTTATCCTTATGTTTTTTTTTAGTCTGAATGCTGGTGCATGGGGCTCTAGCAACATATGCAAGTATGCTGCTGAAAAACAGTAATAACTTTTACTAGAAGCATTTTTTCTAATAGAAATATACTGCAAAAAACGCTTCTATTTAAATTTTAAATTAACCCATGCACATTTCACTTCTGACCTTTCTATTCCTTTAAGGGGAATTCTAATATTAAACTCAGCTCACTACCCCTCTACCATTTTAAATTATGATGTTGATCAAAATACTTTAGAAAAAAATCATCAAATGATTTATCAAAAAAATCCCCATAGAATGTAATGGTGCTTTTCTGTTAATAATCATTTGATACATATTTTTTTCTAAAGGATTGTGATCGACCCCTATGTTTTTCAATCACTTGCTACTAAAAGAAGAACTCCTGTCTGACAATATGTAACTTACTTAAACATTTCTTAATGTATTAATTGTTTACTATTTGCATGGACACACAGAGTTTGATTCTATATTAGATATATTAGATTAGCTGTTGCCCACGGCTTTGCTCTCTTAGATTTAGTGATTTGTAAAAAGTAGCAAAAAACACGACCACTCGCAATGATGTATGCCCTCATGTGAGTACCCATTTGGATTGCAGATTTGCTGACATGCACTTCTTGAGTTTTTATTAATTCTCTGTGTTTCTTGTAATCTAAATACCAATTTTCGTGTGTATAAATCATGTTTTTTTGAGATATTGGTATCCTCATAAATAATCCCTTTTGACCCCCCTTAAGTGGATTTTTGTGAAATGGCAAAACATGTGTTTCTTTATTTTTCAAGGAGAATCTAAATACCAATTTTCACTTCTGTAACATCTTTGCTTTTTGAGATATAGGTATCCTCATAAATCAGCCCCCCTTATGAACCCCCCTTAAGTGGATTTTGGGGAAATGGTAAAACACGTTTCTTTATTTTTCAAGGAGAATCTAAATACCAATTTTCATGGCCGTAACATCTTTTATTTTTAATATATAGGTTTCCTCATAGATCGGCCCCCCTCCTTTGACCCCTCTTTACTGGATTTTTGTGAAATCTTAAAACAAGTATTTCTTTATTTTTAAAGGAGAATCTAAATACAAATTTTCACATCTATAACATCTTTGGTTTTTGAGATATAAGTTTCCTTGTAAATCACCCAAATAGTAAAAGACATTTTTCTATATTTTTCAAGGAGAATATAAAACCAATTTTCACGTCTGTAACATCATCGGTTTTTGAGATATAGGTATCCTCATAAATCAGCCCCCCTCTTTTGACCCCCCCCTTAAAGAGACAGTATACACTCATTTTCATATAACTGCATGATAATAGACACTACTATAAAGAATAAGATGCACAGATACTGATACAAAAATCCAGTATAAAATGGTTTAGAAGCTTTCAGTTTAGCTCTGTTGAAAAGGCAGTTGGGAAGCCCACTGCAAGTGGGAAATAAGACACTCCCCCCCTTCTTGCATATGAAAAGACCCTTTAAACAAACAAGAGAAAGCTGGAGAAGGTAGCTGACGGGGTATCCATATTTTTTAAAACATACTTATTTTAAACCAAGAGAAATTGATTAATGTGAATAATAAAATATGTTTGGCACTCCCTAAAAAACTTACTATTTCAACCTAAAATTATGGTTTAGTTTTAAATAAATCACAGGATTTAATGACATGTATATGGAAAACATTGATTGCTAGGATGAGTTGGGGGAAGCATGTGATTTACAAAAGGCCTTCACAGAAATGAACAATACAGCAGATGAAACAATAATCATTAGGGCTCTTAGGGCTCCAGTTACGTTAGACTTTGTTTGCATAAACTGATGACTAAATGACTAAATGAGATTTTAATCTGCCATTAAAATGTATTCCTTTAGTTGTGGGAACTCGAGCAGCACTAGATTAGCTACACATATCAAAGCAGGCAGCATGTGTTGTCTGTAACAAATTCTCCGTATTCTGTGCATTTGTATAGCTCATAGTTCAGTTTATTGTGTTGTACCAGGATAGCTATTATTATGCTTTGCAACAGGGTTTTATCACATAGAAGCATAGATTAAATTGATTAGCAGATAAGGACCAATAGGGCCATTGATTTTGCATACATTTCTGTGTTAAGTGTAAACATAATTAATTCTTAAGGATGAACCCTATGCATTCCCAATGGGTTGGAAACCTGCTCCATGATTCAGCCATCCTTTCTGTAAAGCAATGCTCACATATATGTTTCTGGTTCAGAAAGAGGAGTGGTTCCTAAACTTTTTCAGCCTCTACCCCTTGGTTCCATAAACACATCATCAGCCCCCCTAGGTTACATGCAAACATTAAAAATTGAATCACACTTTAAATTAAATGTTTTAGATTCATTCACATTCTATAGCGCAGTCATTACAAGTTTTGAAAAGCCCGGCTTGTGCGTGTGATATAATGGTTTTAAGCCCCATACCACACAAAAAGCAAGCGCTGTTTTGACGTGCTTGTGCACGCTTTCCTTATAGACATCAATGGGAGAGTGAGTCCGAAAAAAAAGTCTAACACCCGCGATCACAGAAAGAAAAGCTCCGTAACACAGCCGCATTGATGTCTATGGGGAGAAAAAACTAAACACCCTAACATAAACCCCGAGTCTAAGCACCCCAAATCTGCTGCCCCCGACATCACTGACACCTTCATAATGTTATTAACACCTAATCTGCCGCTCCCAATATCGTTGCCACCTAATTAAAGTTATTAACCCCTAATCGTCTGCTCCCGATATCGCCACCACTATATTAAAATTATTAACCCCTATTCTGCCACACCACAACATCGCCGCCACTAAATAAAGGTATTAACCCCTAAACCTCTGGCCTCCCACATCATTACTACTAAATAAACCTATTAACCCCTAAACCACCAACACCCCCACATTGCAACAACCAAAATTAAACTATATTAACCCCTAAACCTAACCCTAACGTAACCCTAAACCTAACACCCCCTAAGGTTAACATAATTAAAATAGAGCTAAACTAAAGTTACAATTATTAACTAAATAATACCTATTTAAAACTAAATACTTACCTGTGAAATAAAACCTAAGCTAGCTACGATATAACTAATAGTTATATTGTAGCTAGCTTAGGTTTTATTTTTATTTCAAAGGTAAGTTCATATTTATTTTAACTAGATAGACTAGTTAGTAAATAGGTATTAACTACCTAGTTAAAATAAATACAAACTTACCTGTCAAATAAAACCTAAGCTGCCTTACACTAAAGCCGAAAATAAAAAATAAATTAAAAAACCTACCATTACAGAAAAAATAACGAAATTATCCCAAAAAATTAAAAATTATTCCTATTCTAATAGCCTTTAAAAAAAAAAAAAAAAAAACACCCCAAAATAAAAAAGACTAATCTAGAATAAATTATCAAGGGCCCTTAAAAGGGCCTTTTGGGGAGCCTTAAAAGGGCCATTTGTAGGGAATTGCCCTAAAGTTAACAGCTCTTTTGCTACAAAACAAAACAAACACCCCCAACAGTATACAAACCCCCACCCCTCAAACCCACAAAATAAAAAGAAAGTAAAACCTAATCTATCCATTGCCCTTAAAAGGGTATTTAGCTATTTTTCCTGCCGTTAAAAGGGCATTCAGCTCTTTTATGAACTGCCCAAGCCCTAATCTAAAAATAAAAACTCACCCAAAACGAAAAAAATACATTACACAAAATATCAAACAAATTATCAAAAATAATAAAAATGATTCCTATTCTAATACCATTTAAAAAAAAAAAAACACCCCAAAATAAAAAACATAATCTAGAATAAACTACCAATAGCCCTTAAAAGGGCCTTATGTAGGGAATTGCTCTAAGTTAAACAGCTCTTTTACCTGAAAAAATGGCAAAGACCCACTAACATTACAAACCCCCACCCCCCAAAATAAAAATAACTTTCTGGAGCGAGACTCCTGTTTAGCAGACCAAACAATAGCAAGCAAGTATAAAGTACCAATACCTTTCTAGCCCAAAACGATTTTGTGATTCTACTGCCCAATGAGTGCCTGTCCAATAATCTATTTGCTTCTTATAATCTACTGAAACAATAGAGGAATAGAAATGGGAAAACATAGGTGTATTTGGGGCATCTCAGCCTACACTTTAGCAGTACCTTTAAGAACCAAAAATAATACAAAACAATCAAAATTTCTAGAAAAGAAAAAAACTTGAGATGTGCACAGAAACAATGATAATTGAAATAAACAAGATACAGCAACACTACTATAATTGGAATACCCTGCAAGCACTGAATGCAAAAGAAAAAAATAATATAAGATGCCAAGATGCCAAATATTTACCAACTATCTGATCCCATTTGAAGATTCACATCAATAGAACCTCATATATTTAAATATTAATATCATCAGACTGTTTTGTATATATACAGTATATACAGAGGTTTCACTTTCACCTATCACCCCTTCAACATTTTATTATGTTAATGTGAATATGGGGTTAGTCAAGCCCAGCAACAGATGTGTAAATCATTCTGCTAAGCTGACTTTATGGACTCCATTCATTAAGCAGCGGATGCTGCCTCGGAGCCCCAGCGTTTTTAAGACTTGCCTGAAACAGAGGTTAAGAAGCAGCAGTCATAAGACTGTTGTGCCTTAACTTGTCTGCCAAATGATACTGATACGATCAAGATGATTGACAGCCCCTGCTAGCAACTGATTGGCTGCCAGTGAGCAGGGGCGGCATTGCACAAGCATTTCACATGTGCAATGTTAAATGCCTACAGTGTATGCATAGTCGAACGAACGGGGGCAAAACTACAGGGGGTGAAGAGGTCGCAGGTACGACTGGGCCCCTGAGGGTGGGGGCCCAGCTTAAAAAAATATATATATATATATATATATTTTTAATAAAAAAACGTTAACCTACCACTGCCTGCACTGATATCATGTGAGTGTGACATGACTACAGGGGTTAGTATTTCTGTTTTACCCATTGGGGTTTATGTGTGTGTGTGTGTATGGTGTGTGTGTGTATGTATGTGACTGTGTGTGTATTTATGCATGTGTATGTGTGTGTGTATGTTTGTGGAACCAGCAAATTACAGGCCTTGTAACTACAGCATGGGGGGGCAGGGGGTAAACAGTGTCACTATACAGTACCACTATATACAGTACGGGGGGGCTGGACCATGTCACAGACTACTGTGGTCACTTTATAAAGTACTAGGGCGGGTAGGGTCAGGCCAGCCATCTCACCCGCAGATTACTGACTCACTATATACAGTACTGGTGGGTTATACAGTGTCACTATATACAGTAATAGGGGGTCAGACCATCTCACAGACTGTGGGCAGTGGGCACAGGGTACCTCCTTTTGCAGACATGTAATCTGATTCACATTTTTTTCTGTGTTAAATGTAAAAAAAAAATGTATTGAATGCACCTTTTTTGGAGGGGGAGGGGTGGTGGGGGGGGGGGGCCCCTTCTTAGATTCTTGCACCTGGACCCTGTGGTTTCTAGTTATGCCTCTGCGAATGATCATGATTTTGCATCAGCAAACATGTCCACTCTACTATTAATAAATCTACCCCATGGGGTAGATTTACCATTGTGCAGATGGACATGAAGGCTTGCACGGAAACAGAGTCATTGGGGCCGATACAGAGCTTCTTAAATTGGCCCCCATGTGTCTAAATTTCATGGTAAAAAAGATGTTAAGTTGCTGCTACTGAAATGGTTAACATTCTGAAGTATTAGTGTATCTCAACAATGCTGACTAAGGCTCAATACATTGTTAATCTTTTTTTACAGATTCTTTGTCTATCCTGTTTCATAATATTCAATACCAGGGAACATCTGTGCATTCATACAACAACAAAAGCAGAAACTATTAAACAAAATGCCTCTAGAAAAAAAAAAAAAATCTTTTTTAAAATGATTTTTTTTTTTATCAATGTAGTTATTGCATTTTTAATTGAATAACTGTAAATCTTATGCACATATGAGACAAATATGTTTTGCAACATAATTTTTATTTTATAATCTCAATTAAGAAGAATTGTCAGTGGGTTGCACATTTCTGCATACACTGGGATTTTCAAAATGCAAATTCCTTTCTATCCCTTCCATGCATTTTTCACTGTTTTATCATATTAATGAGTCACATGCATATTATGTTGTGTGTTATATCCTGAAAATTGTGTTTTTATTTTATTAAGCTATTGCCAGTTCCACTTCAATTTGCATTTTCAAAATGATGGCTCTGGAGCCCTTACATGTGAACCAACTTAAGCCGCTGCTTTTTACACTCATTGCCACCTCTGAGGTGGTGAAGAGAAATTAAAGAGAGCTCTCTCTCTCAGGGTGATTGACAGTTCCTTTCTCACACGATTGGTCTCATGAGAGAAGGGGTGGGTTTTCCATGCTCACCTCAGCGTGTAATGTTACATAGCGGCAGCTGATCCTGTTCGTCCGCTGCCCATATGCAGCGAATGCAAATGGGCAACTACTCAAGTTGAGAAGCTTGTCCGCTCGCCTTTTAGTACATGGAGCCCATAGTCTTTTCACACTGGAAATGGAAAATAAGTAGTGAAAGAGTCTTCATGGTGTGAAAAAATGTGAATAATAGTCTTTTATTGGTGAAAGAGTAACTCTTTGGTTTACTAACTTAGCTATTCATAAAATAAGAAAGCTATTCAGTAAGAGGAAAAAACATTCTCTGATAGCCTCTTCACATTTTGTTTCTGGTAGATTTATGTTTTCTTGAAGGGTATTAACTTTTGTATTGTTTTATAACTGTGACCGCTTGAAAGCATATCACTACAGTATATAATGTTACACAAGCACAGCCCTTACAGAGGAGAAGAGTGTCACATGTACCGAGAAATATCATGCCAAGGGTTGGAGCATGCGGTGGGGTCAAAGGTCCTTCCTTATTTCCAGTGCCTATTAGTGTGCCATCATGGACAGAGACCAACGCACCCCCATATTAGTAGTAATGAGGAGGGTGGGACTTATGGATCTCATAGCTCTGCCTCACACCACAAAAGACCCCTTATTTGAAAAAGGGAGAGCCATTTCAAATGAGGGATCTAATGTGTGTATTAGATTCCTGTCATTGCAGTAAAAACATTAATAGCCCACAGCAGCAAAAAGGGAGGTGTTTGATGAGTCATGTGGGGCTTCACCCCAATTTGGAAAGATGGGAGCCTCTATTCAAATAGTGTCTGTACAGCAGTAAATAAATCATTATAGTAATAACAATCACATTTTTTTCATAGCTCACATCTTTTGTTTCGTTATGGAAATACACATTTAAGGTGCCCAAATCAGTTCTAGATTACGAGTGGCTTGCTAACGGTAGCGTGCAAGCTATAAGGGGTATTTCTCAGCTTTTTGCATGCAACGGAAATAGCGCGTGTATTACAAGTTGAAAGTAAACATGTTCGCTTGAGTCCAATCAAATTTAAAGCCTGTCAAGTAAGGTTGACGTCAGAGCTCTGGTTAACTGTTACGCAAGACAAAAAAGTTGCACAAAACACATCAAAAATACATTTAACAGTACTGTTATACACATATTAACACTGTCTGATAAAAAAATATTTAAAAAAAAATTGCATTAACAAGTTAAAAGGGCTCAAATATATGAGGTCTCAGGTGTATTGAAAAAAAAAAAAAAAGTCTAGCAAAGAGCTTTACCATAAGGATGCATGCATACACATGAGCTGCTTGTGCAATGTATATATGTTTATATGTGTTTATAAATATATGTTTATTTTTGTACATATGTATTTCTGTTTTTATATGTGTATGTATGTATATATATGTATTTACAGACATATATACACAGACAAAAACATACTTATGTATAAGTGCATTGGAACCCTTTGCAGTCAAGTAGCTTAAAACATGAAAGTCCTATATATGCAACATTCATATTTAAATATATATTTTTATATTTAAAAGTATATTTAATATAAATATTTCAAATTCCAATGGTCTTCACAAAGAGGAATCTGTTATATATTTTAAATATATTCCTATATATATATATATATATATATATATATATATAAACCGAGATCAAAAGAAAAGGCACTCCATAAATAATAGCAGCTCCCAGGGTGCACTTCAAAAAAATATCAAAAAATCTCCAGCATAAAAAGGCACCTAACCAGTGAGTACCTAACCAGTGAGTGCCTTTTTATGCTGGAGATTTTTATATATATATATATATATATATATATATATATATATATATATATATATATATATATATATATATATATATATATATATATATATATATATATATATATATATATATTATATATATCTTTAAATAAAAATAAATGTACAAAAATCACAAAGTGAAACAAAAATATAATAAATGTGAAACAAGAGTGCAAAAAAGTTCAATAATGGAAGGATATATCCGTTCCTTACCGAAATCTTTTGGTGACTTGAATCTTCAATGGGTCCTGGGTATTCTTATGAGACTTCTTAATAGGTGGTTTTTATATAATATTTGCCATAAAGGCATAGGGTATAGGAGTCATTTGCATCTATATATTTATTGTGAAATGTTCTATACTTGTTACTATGCCTTTATTAATAATTTAGTAATTCATGAAATGTGTAGTTTGTAATATATTCAATTGCGTAGGTAAACTATCTAAATTTTCTAAATTTTTCTATCTTAAATTAACCTCAATTGTTTTGTATTTGCCTTTAACAATTGTTTCCATATATTATATACAATATATCAAAACCTCCAATGTGTGGTTCAGATGGCCAACATGGATTGGTATATACCCAAGACAATCATGGTGGACAATTCTTTATGAACTTCCAATTCATTTGCAATATGCTGTATAAAGGATGAATTTGACATGCGCACTACATTCTTTGACATAGCTGCAAGTTGGTCAGCGAAGCATACGTTGGAACTTTTTCCCACCACTACGTCAAAACGTGCCAGTAACTCTCAGGGCGGAGTTTCACCTAGCCGGTTTAGGATAACTGTTAGTAAGCGGTTCAGTTTCTGCTCTCAATCAACATCCATCTGGTAGTCTGGTGTACTCTGGACAGTAAATATTGACTGTTTTCCTATTGGATCCCTTTGTACGACTGTTAACACTGAGCATTTGTGACGTATTTTAGCATTTTAATAAATATATTTTTTACCTGATTCACGCTGTGGGATACTGTTTTCCTACCAGTATAAAGTAGGTGTGCGCATTATTCAGCGCTTGTATTAGCTCCAAAAAATGTGAGTAATCATTCGTCCTATTACTTCACCTTACCCAGTGTACACACTATTTTGTGTTTCCTTTCTCTTGTTTCTCATTTGAGGACCCATTGAAGATTCAAGTCACCAAAGATTTTGGTCAGGAATGGCTATATATATATATATCTGTATATATCTATACCTATGTAAAATAATATATATATATATATATATATATATATATATTTATTTTTTTTCAAAAAAATCTTCACATATATTTAGAAATATTTATTTAAGAATAAATAGAACATATTCTTCTATGTGAAGAACATTGGAATGTTAATTATTCATCATTCATGTCGGGTTTAACGCACTTAAATAAACGAGATCAGGCTTGTGAGCGAGTATAAATGCTAGTTTTTTTCCAGTTTGCACGCTCCATTGAAGTTTATGGGAGAATATGTTAATGCAGTCGCAATATTAGAAGGTCCACTTTTTGCCCGCATTGGGTTTTCCCTCGCGCTCTAACTTTTTTCTTTCAACTCATAATATGAGTGCAAGCCTATGCGCACAAAAAGCCTCCATCTAGCAAAGTTAACGTGTAAGCAGGAGTGCTAAATAGCGCTCTTGCCCTTAGTGGGGTAACTGGCGTGTAAAAATGGAATCCATTTTGTTACATTTTGTATAGGATTTATTATTTCTTATTACACTAAATAACTATGAAGAGGAGTGCAGGCAGAATTATTTTATAATTTACACCTCTTTAAAATGATAGTTTTGTGTTGTTTTAAAAATGCAGGGCATTACTTTGCACTTGGACACAAACAATCAGTAGGGCAACATTTTCTTTCATAAACAATTATTTATAATTAAAGGGGCATTCCAGTCAAAATATAAATGCACATAGATGTATTGAAGTTTTTAATAGAAACATATTTTCAATATACATGTATTGACAAAAATGCTTCTATTAAGAGTTATCACTGTTATAGTGTTAAATTTTTTTTTCTGCATGTGCATGTGAAGCATAGCTAGATATTGTCACTGCATCCACATTTTAAATACTGCAGCTGCTCAGAGTGCCAGTGGGGCTTGTATCATGTCAGCAATTAACAAATTGAGTCATTACCGGATGGTACAAGCACCTTAAGCTCTCCTAACAAGTGTTGTGTTTAAAATGCTAGTACACGGTGCATACTTAAATACACTTTTGAAAAAGCTATAGCTTTTAGTAGAAGCATTTTTACTAATGCATGTATAATACAAAATTGTTTCTGTTCAATACCGAAATGCACCCATGTGCTTTCCAATTTTGACTGGAATATCCCTTTAATGTGCTTGACAAATTTGTAGCGATATTACAATGCACACAATAGTTAAAGAGACATTATACACTCAATTTTTCTTTTCATAAATGTTTTGTAGATGATCTATTTATATAGCCCATACAGGGTTTTTTAATTTTGTTATCGTTTTGCTTATTTTTAAATAACATTGCCCTGATTTTTAGACTCCTAACCAAACCTAAAAAGTTTTAGGAGAATACCGAGGTATACCTACTCCAGCTGGCTCCTCTTTGTTTAAAGAGTCTTTTCATATGCAGAGGAATGGGGTGTCTGTTAATTTGCACTTAAAGTGGATGTTCTAGCTACCTTTTTAATAGAGCTAAACTGGGAGCTTCTAAGTAAGTTTTTACACGGTTTTATACTGGATTTTATATCAGTATCTGTGCATCTTATTCATAATAGTGGTGTCTAATACATGCAGTTATATGAAAATTGGTGTATACTGTCCCTTTAACCAGTTTTATAGCTTTTTAAACATAGCAGTAAAAGTCCCGACTACCAATACTACTACAAATCTCCCTAATAACACTGCAATAAACCCTTAAACCACAATAATCCCCAACTTAATAAAAAGTTACTATTATTAACCCCTAAACCATCATACCCTTCATCAGAATGCTTCTCTTCTAAAACCCCTATTCCTTATTAACCCCATAAGAGCCATACCACTTAAATCAAGCTCTCAATGCCAGACTCCCTAACTGCTATTAATCCCTTAATTACCAGACCACCAATGCAAACACTTCACTGCAGAAACCTTAACTGTTACTAACCCCTAAAACCTCAGACACCCAAGGCAAACTCCCCCACCACTATAAACCTAACTGCTGTGGCCATAATTCCTATTGACCCACTTCCTAATAACAGCACTTACAGTTAACTGGGGCAGATCTAGTAGGGAAGAAATTTAATTAACTAACTATGAGTGTGCCATGTTTAAAGTCAGTGACCTCTTCAGTATGACCTATTGTACTGACAATATTTCTTTATGAGAGTTCATGGCTATATGTAGGATTTTAGGCACTTGTTTGCAATAGGTGTGGATGAAACACCTGAATTCAATAATTAGTAGGGATGTCCACATACTTTTGAGCATATAGTGTATATGCCTCTAGTCATTGACTCACCTATATTCAGCAAGCTTCCAGTAGCATATTGGTGCTCCTGAACGTACCTAGATTTACTCTCTAAGAAAAGAGAACAAAGCAAAAATGTTTGATAATACTGTAATTTGGAAAGTTATTTAAAATTGCATGTTCTATCTGAATCATCAATGTCTAATTTTGAGTTTACTTGACTTTTAAGTCAAATGAAAAACCCAGGTATAGAAATTCAAGCCCTTTCATAAACCTTAATTTTTTTTAAAAACAATTGCATGCTCTATCAGAATCATGAAAGTTCCTGCAAATGGATTAAACACATAGCTAAAGTACTCACCAGGAGCTGCAGAGAATTGCGGATTCGCTTACCAGAACTGTGGTTCCTGAGCATTAAAATATATCTAATGATTTTCTACAGAGAATCAACAATTAAAGTGCATGGAGATTTTTGTAGATAAATCATTTGATAAACTGATAAGGATTGTGATTGAACCCTAATCTGTTTAACCCCTTTTTGGGGGTTAAAACATAGACGTGCATGGTCAGTAATTTTATATTTACATGTGCAAATAAGAACATATCAGTTGTCAACTACAAGGTCCCTTTAACTCTTGATATGTCAACCTCTTACTGGGTAATATCCTTAGCTAATGAATTATGATCCTCTATAGCAGTGTTTTTCAACCAGTGTGCCTCGGCACAATAGTGTGCCGTGAGAGATCCACAGTTGTGCCGCGACAGACTGACAACAGTGCAACATATTTTTTAAATTTTGCTTGTTTTTTATTCTGGGCCGTTTTTTTTATTTTGAGTGAGATGATGACTGAGGGTAACTGTGCAGCGACATCTCGCCTCCCAGACCCGTGTTCACACTTGGAAGGAACCCCCAACCACCACAACACATGCCTAGTTCCGGCTCTACACTCAGCACCACGCGACACTTCAATCCCCCATGCATGCTGGCGCTGCTTTGCTCCTTCTCCAGAACAGTTCAAGCCAGGTCACGTCACTCACGTTCCTTCTCAGCCCAAGGAACATGACTGGAGGACTGAAGACTCACTGGAGAGGAAGAGGGAGGTGCTCCACATATAATCTTGTGCTCTACAGATAACACTTTTCCTGGTGCGTGGGGGGGGGGGGGGGATTTTCCCAGTGCAGGGGTGTCCCTCTTTCAAATTTCGAAATATTGGGAGGTATGTGAAAGGCTCATCAGGCATCATTTACAACCATCACACATTGACATTCATTCACAGACAATCATTATGATTGTTTGTGAATGAATGTCAATATGTCATGTATAGTTTGTAGAAAGCATGGCATGACAGCACAGTACAGTGTGTGTGTGTATACAGGGAGTGCAGAATTATTAGGCAAATGAGTATTTTGACCACATCATCCTCTTTATGCATGTTGTCTTACTCCAAGCTGTATAGGCTCGAAAGCCTACTACCAATTAAGCATATTAGGTGATGTGCATCTCTGTAATGAGAAGGGGTGTGGTCTAATGACATCAACACCCTATATCAGGTGTGCATAATTATTAGGCAACTTCCTTTCCTTTGGCAAAATGGGTCAAAAGAAGGACTTGACAGGCTCAGAAAAGTCAAAAATAGTGAGATATCTTGCAGAGGGATGCAGCACTCTTAAAATTGCAAAGCTTCTGAAGCGTGATCATCGAACAATCAAGCGTTTCATTCAAAATAGTCAACAGGGTCGCAAGAAGCGTGTGGAAAAACCAAGGCGCAAAATAACTGCCCATGAACTGAGAAAAGTCAAGCGTGCAGCTGCCAAGATGCCCCTTGCCACCAGTTTGGCCATATTTCAGAGCTGCAACATCACTGGAGTGCCCAAAAGCACAAGGTGTGCAATACTCAGAGACATGGCCAAGGTAAGAAAGGCTGAAAGACGACCACCACTGAACAAGACACACAAGCTGAAACGTCAAGACTGGGCCAAGAAATATCTCAAGACTGATTTTTCTAAGGTTTTATGGACTGATGAAATGAGAGTGAGTCTTGATGGGCCAGATGGATGGGCCCGTGGCTGGATTGGTAAAGGGCAGAGAGCTCCAGTCCGACTCAGACGCCAGCAAGTTGGAGGTGGAGTACTGGTTTGGGCTGGTATCATCAAAGATGAGCTTGAAGGGCCTTTTCGGGTTGAGGATGGAGTCAAGCTCAACTCCCAGTCCTACTGCCAGTTTCTGGAAGACAATTTCTTCAAGCAGTGGTACAGGAAGAAGTCTGGATCCTTCAAGAAAAACATGATTTTCATGCAGGACAATGCTCCATCACACGCGTCCAAGTACTCCACAGCATGGCTGGCAAGAAAGGGTATAAAAGAAAAAAATCTAATGACATGGCCTCCTTGTTCACCTGATCTGAACCCCATTGAGAACCTGTGGTCCATCATCAAATGTGAGATTTACAAGGAGGGAAAACAGTACACCTCTCTGAACAGTGTCTGGGAGGCTGTGGTTGCTGCTGCACGCAATGTTGATGGTGAACAGATCAAATCACTGACAGAATCCATGGATGGCAGGCTTTTGAGTGTCCTTGCAAAGAAAGGTGGCTATATTGGTCACTGATTTGTTTTTGTTTTGTTTTTGAATGTCAGAAATGTATATTTGTGAATGTTGAGATGTTATATTGGTTTCACTGGTAAAAATAAATAATTGAAATGGGTATATATTTGTTTTTTGTTAAGTTGCCTAATAATAATGCACAGTAATAGTCACTTGCACACACAGATATCCCCCTAAAATAGCTATAACTAAAAACAAACTAAAAACTACTTCCAAAACTATTCAGCTTTGATATTAATGAGTTTTTTGGGTTCATTGAGAACATCGTTGTTGTTCAATAATAAAATTAACCCCTTAATGACCAACGACGTATGGGGTACGTCCTGCAAAAAAATGCAGTTAATGACCAAGGACGTACCCCATACGTCGTTGGTCTTTGAAAGCAGTGGAAGCAATCCTGATAGCTTCCAGCTGCTTTCATGTTATTGCAGTGATGCCTCAATATTGAGGCATCCTGCAATAACTGTTTTTAGCCATCCGATGCAGAGAGAGCCACTCTGTGGCCCTCTCTGCATGGGCTATCGATGGCCGTTATCGTTGGTGGGAGCTCATCCAGGGAGGCGGGTGGGCAGTCATTGGTGGAGGAGGGGGGAGGGATCTAGTGCGGGTGCGCGCGCGTGCACGGGCGCGTGCACGGGCGCGTGCACGAGAGCCGTGCACGCACGTGCACGAGAGCTCTATAAAAACAGCATCAATATGCTGTAGATCTGGAGGGTGGGAGAGAGGACTGGGGAGGGTGGGATTTTAAAATCAAGGCATCTGGGAGAGGGTGGGGGGTTGGATGTTGAGGGGGGGGGCAGCTACACTACAGAAATAAATAAAATATTTAATAAAATAAAAAAATAAATATACATTATTATTTTTAAAACTGGGTACTGGCAGACAGCTGCCAGTACCCAATATGGTGCCCAATAAAGGCAGAGGGGGGTTAAAGAGATGTTTGGGGGGGGGGATCAGGGAGGTTGGGGGCTAAGGGGGGTCCTACACAGCAGAAGAATTTTTTTTTTTAAAAACTAAAAAACCCCAAAAAACTTTTATTTTAGTTCTGGCAGACTTTCTGCCAGTACTTAAGATGGCGGGGACAATTGTGGGGTGGGGGAGGGAAGGGAGCTGTTTGGGAGGGATCAGGGGGTGGGATGTGTCAGGTGGGAGGCTGATCTCTACACTAAAGCTAAAATTAACCCTGCAAGCTCCCTACAAGCTACCTAATTAACTCCTTCACTGCTAGACATAATATACGTGTGATGCGCAGCGGCATTTAGCGACCTTCTAACTACCAAAAAGCAACGCCAAAGCCATATATGTCTGCTATTTCTGAACAAAGGGGATACCAGAGAAGCATTTACAACAATTTGTGCCATAATTGCAAAAGCTGTTTGTAAATAATTTCAGTGAGAAACCTAAAATTGTGAAATATATATATATTTTTTTAATAGTAAATTATAAGATATGATGAAAATAATGGTAACTTTTGAAAGTCCATTTAATGGCGAGAAAAACGGTATATGATATGTGTGGGTACAGTAAATGAGTAAGAGGAAAATTACAGCTAAACACAAACACCGCAGAAATGTAAAAATAGCCTTGGTCCCAAACGGTCAACAAATGGAAAAGTGCTCTGGTCACTAAGGGGTTAATCCTCAAAAATACAACTTGCCTAATAATTCTGCACTCCCTGTATATATATATATATATATATATATATATATATATATATATATATATATATATATATATATATATATATATATATATATATACTGTATTGGGCTACAATGTTTGATTTTGGTGTGCCGCAGGATTTTTTAATGTTAAAAGGTGTGCCACTGCAAAAAAAAGGTTGAAAATCACTGCTCTATAGGCATTATGCAAGTTTATATAATCAGGCTTAAGTTCCATATTTCTACTCTTATACAAGTTAAAATGGAATATATTTGTTTTATTTTTATAGTTTTCTACTAGAATTTGTAACATTAAACTTTGATTTAATTATATAGACGTAATTAATTATTTTGTATCAAAATTGTTTCGAGGGCAGCACACATGGGAAACATTCTCATAACATTTCAAGTGGGAACAATGATCAACAGACAAATAGCTTCAAGAACATCTAACTCAGGGGACATAGAAATTCATTCTGAGCATTTAAAATTTCCATAGTTTTAGAAATGATACCTAAAACTAAAGACGGTAACTCCAAATGAGTCACAGATGTAATTATAAGAATGTTTGTTAATATTTTGTTACTTTTAAATATCTTTTCTTATAGAACAAATTAGCTGCAAGATAGTATTTAATTATTGGGTCAAGTGGTTTGGAATCAGATTGATTAAATGATCTGCATCATAAAGGAAGATAATTATATGAAAGAATCAAAGGAAGAGGAAAAACTGAAAAAACTGACCTACATATTATTTTAACTAAAACTAACTTTGGAAAAAAATGTTTTGCAAACATCCAGCATAAGTTAAAAAAAATGTAATATTCTATATTGAGTTACATCTGGTATGATTATTACAGATAATGATGATAGCTCTGTTTCTTGAAATGATGGTTACGAGACTGTCTTGTTCTAAATACAGAATATGAATATAATGTCTTTTGTAAAACAGATAACAAAATATGACAAATGTTAACCATTAGAATAATGATTATGAAACTTCTTTGCATAAATTCTATTGTAAAAATAACCCTTTGAGTACTGATGTATAGAAAAAGTGTATGGTAGTATACTACGTCAAAAAAGGTACATCATGATTTAAAAGCAAAGGAAGAAGGATAGTTTTTCCTCTGCGTCATATATAAAGTAGTGGTTAATTGCAGAAGATGCCGCCTCTGAAAATTATTTTTGTTGTTGCTATGTAAAATCTTCATGGGAAAATAGAACCTATAGAGAGTTATATTTACTTTCCTTGTAACAATGTTCAGGATCATATTTAAATATAGATAGATAGATAGATAGATAGATAGATAGATAGATAGATAGATAGATAGATAGACAGACAGACAGACAGATAGATAGATAGATAGATAGATAGATAGATAGATAGATAGATAGATAGATAGATAGATAGATAGATAGATAGATAGATAGATAGATAGATAGATAGATAGATAGATATATGCATTCGGATCCTTTGTTAGGATCCGAATGTGGGAAGAAGGCGGACACTCATGGGATTTGGCTCTTTTTGAAGCCACATTTATTTTTGTGAAAGTGAAACACACGAAGGGGTAGATTTATCAAAGCTTCAACTGATAATACGCTGGAATCCTGCATCAGATTCGACGCAAGCTTGATCCACCGTAGTTAACAAAGCGTCAAGATCGTCAAATGTTGAAATGTGTGACGTAATATACTCTCCCGTGATCTCAATCCAACACAGATCGATGCTTGCATCATTCCAGATGTTTCAAATTCACATTTGACTCTATTTGACCCTTTTCCTAATTTATTAAAGATTCAACAGGTACTCTCACGTCAATTCCGACGCAGCATACCTATCATTCAAACTGCCACCCTTGAGGCCTCTAATGCCATAGAAATCAATGGGAGTCTGAAAACACAGAAAGGTTATGTTCGATGCTGCAAGACAATGAAGCATATTAGATAATTAAAGTAAATTAGAAACTTTATTAAAATTGTATACTCTTTCTAAATCAAACAATATTATTGCTCCAAATTTATTGCAATGTATTGCTCCAAATGTTGTTGACTAGTAGTTATAGGGATAACTATTTAAAATATATTACTACTTATGGATTATGTTACATCTTTGTCTCTCATTACAAAGCAAAGTATTGCTTCAAATTTGGTGTGAAGTTTTGCTCTAAACTTGGTGCAAAGTATTGCTCCAAACTTGTTGCAAAGTATTGCTCCAAACTTGGTGCAAAGTATTGATTCAAACTTGGTGCACTAGTAGATACAAATGAAATAAATACATAACATAACCTCCCTTTTTTTTTCTTTTGATAAATCTATTTGCACCATTTTTAAGGTATGTAATACACTCTCCACTTCGCACCAAATTTGACGCAACACTTTTTGCACCAAATTTGACGCAATACTCCTAAACAAACCACAAACTAGTGAAAGTTTCCACCACTTTTGATTGGGAAATGCATAATCACATGATTTATGACAACAGCCAATCTGATTTAAATATACAATAATGAATCAAATTGCTCGATACTTGTGCCATTGATCACTCATCAGAACTTATAAGTGCCATTTGTTATATTGTGTATTATACTTTGAAATATGTATATGTGAAATTAGTTTTAAAGTTAAACATTGATTATGACATTAGGACATGGAGCTTGATGTCCCTTGTTTCCGGCAAGCCTTCAGACTCGCCGCAAACAGAAGTTATGAAGACCGCTGCTCCATAACTTGTCCGCCTGCTCTGAGGCTGCAGACAGAAATCAACCAGACCAAATACGAACAGGTTGATTGACACCCCCTGCTAGCGGCTGATTGGCCACAAATCTGCAGGGGGCGGCATTGCACCAGCAGTTCACAAGAACTGCTGGTGCAATGATAAATGCCGACAGCGTATATGATACGCTACTTCATATCATGTCCGTTAGCACATTGATAAATATTCCCCAGTGTGTGATATTTTAGACAATTATTTTAAAATTTGAATGATATTTGATTCAATATAATCTTAAGCTGATAGCTCAAATGAATAGTTTACCTAACATTAAACTGTCATGGCAGAAATTAAAATCCCCTCTTTACTGTCATGCTATTTTCAGTGTTTTTCTTCCTTCTCTTGAATTTCATTTTCATTAAGAAATGTCATCTTATATGCCAGACCATTTTATAACACCTGTGTAGGGGTGATGTTTAAAACTAGACTGCAATCAGGATGGGTTGCACAGGTGCAGAGAGAAAACTGACCCAGCTTTTTAAATATTCATTTCGTAAATAAATGCGATACCCTGATTACGTTATATTAGCAATTATTCATGCTCAGAATAATAATATATTTACACTATATACATATAGTGGTATAAATAAACACAGAGATATGAAAGACAACATTGTTTAGAACAAAAAAAAGAATTTAGGGACATGTAAATAGGTTTGCAAAAGATTTCTGACATAACACATATACAATATATATACAAGTTTGTGCAAAGATATATGTACAAATTCTAGCATTAATAATCATTTTAAAAAACAAAAAAAATGAGATAGGCATATTATGATTTATAGAAATACAAATACACATTAATTTATGTGAAAATATCATATATCAGTTTTTTGTATAACAAATACATAGAAAATAACTTTCTATGAGATATTGTTTGTTCATGTATAAATATAGCTATTTTTAGACATTAGCAGATTAAAAATAAAAGATTAGCTTTAGAGAAATGTGCTTGTTCATGGACAATATTGAAATGGTAAAAAATAAAGTTGGAAAAAACAGAATATCCACAACACTGATGACTCTTATTTATCAACAGTCCGACTTTTTAATAAATAAGGGCGTTGTATGTAGATTCGCGGCGGCAATGTCTGGCGATGTCTGGTGAACGTTTTCACTCCAGCGAATGCGTCGAGATTGATGCTATGATAAATAAGCCCCTAAGATCTGTGCAAAGAAGGAATGCAGCTCTAATATATATCTATTATATCTAATTAAGGCCTGTGATAGTAGCCGCTGTCCGCAGCCAATCACAGCCATAGCATTAAGCTGCCGGCTTCAGTTGTGCAATTGTAATCTATGATCTAGGGGGCCTTGATTTATGCAGCCTAAACAGCAACTATTTAAGGAAATTATTACAACAATATTAAGCTTAGTTAGTGTATCAGCATAAACTTAAATATAAAATATACTGTGATGAAAGAGTAAAATCTTTTAATTTAAACCATACTCAACTGATGTATATCAGTATTTGCCTATTCTAGATCTCAGCAACAGAGGGTTATTCTTGTTTAAGGCATATTCAACAGCCAAGTAGGGTTACAGTCCCATGACATATTAACCTATGCTAGATCTTTAAACTGAGATAGTGTAGTCAAAATGGTTTTGCTGTTGCTGTGCAATCACTTGCAAAGTTTTCTGTAGACGTTAGCTGAGCTTCTCACTACAGGAAGTGTTATCACCAATTTCTACCAAAAGTAATATCACAAAAGAGAGCTGCATGGCAAAAGGGTTGAGGGCAATGTCTGCAAGGAAATAGTGATCCCTTCACTTCTGAAGATTTTCTGTGCTAGTGAATTTTCCACCTTTATGGTGCTCTGTTCTATGAAAATAGGTAGTAAAGTATATACACAGTGATCTTGGCTCATGACTGTGAGAGAGTTTTAAGTACAGAGAAGTAAATACAATAGGTCTTGCTAATTCACGCTCATATGGGTCAGCTATGGGATCTGAATCTGGCTTTATATGTATTTCACATACAGTCCCAATAAATTCACTTTCAAATGTTGTTGAGGAGTCTCTGTCACTTCTTCTTGTCTCCAGTGGCTCTTTACCATGAGTAAGTGAGAGTGTTCCAAATGCCTCTTCAATCTCTAGTAGAAATCTGTTCCTATAAACTTCCAGAATATCAATAAATTCTGAAAGTAAACCGTGCACTGTTTCTTTAGCGATCCTCATTCCTGAATATTAAGAAATGTAAAAAGAAATTTGTAGGCAGCCATATTTGTACATCACATACAAGGTATGTCTTTTATTATTTGTAGATCAAAATTTCAAACATGATAGTTTTAGCATATTGAGACCCAAAAGGAGTTGCCTATTTCTTATTTTCTATTAGCCTTCTGTAGTTTTGGTTCCTTGAGCTATTGGTGTCCAAGAGTGGCCCGTTTCCACTAAGAAGGCTTTGTGATAAAGTTAATATTATATGAAACATAAAAATAAGGTTTATTAATCATTAAAGGTACATTAAACCCATTTTTTTTTATTTCATGATTCAGCTAGAGAATACTATTTTAAACAACTTTCTAATTTACTTCTGTTATCTAATTTGCTTCATTTTCTTGATATTCCTTTCTGAAAAGCATATCTAGATAGGCTCAGTAGCTTCTGATTGGTGGCTGCACATATTTGCCTCATGTGATTGGCTCACCCATGTGCATTGCTATTTCTTTAACAAAGGATATCTAAAGAATGAAGCAAATTAGATAAATTAAGTAAATTGGAATGTTGTTTAAAATGATACTCTCTGTCTTAAACATGAAATAAAAATGTGGGGTTTAATGTCCCTTTAAGTACCATTAAGGATTACATTATATGCAGCCATTCAGCCAAATGTAAGGGCCATGGGGGGTAAGGGGGGTAAGGGGGGGTCTAGAAAAAATAATTACTGACATACCTAGAAAATAATTGTCTCACCCCTAAGCAAATGCTAAATTCAAACTAAAAATGGTCAAGCTATTAAAAAATTATAATCACTTTAAACATCAGCGTTAAAAGATGTTTGATAGAACTTCATTGAATTGATGACTGCCTAAACTTTAAAATGTAAGTTGTCCAAATCTAGTTTCAAAGGCCTAGATTTGGAGTTTGGCGGTAGCCGTGAAAACCAGCGTTAGAGGCTCCTAACGCTGGTTTTAGGCTACCTCCGGTATTTGGAGTCAGTCAAAAAAGGGTCTAACGCTCACTTTTCAGCCGCGACTTTTCCATACCGCAGATCCCCTTACTCAATTGCGTATCCTATCTTTTCAATGGGATTTTTCTAACTCCGGTATTTAGAGTCGTGTCTGAAGTGAGCATTAGAATTCTAACGACAAAGCTCCAGCCGCAGAAAAAAGTCAGTAGTTAAGAGCTTTCTGGGCTAACGCCGGTTCATAAAGCTCTTAACTACTGTACTCTAAAGTACACTAACACCCATAAACTACCTATGTACCCCTAAACCAAGGCCCCCCCACATCGCCGCCACTCGATTAAATTTTTTTAACCCCTAATCTGCCGACCGCCACCTACGTTATCCTTATGTACCCCTAATCTGCTGCCCCTAACACCGCCGACCCCTATATTATATTTATTAACCCCTAACCTGCCCCCCACAACGTCGCAGCCAGCTACCTACAATAATTAACCCCTAATCTGCCGACCGCAAAGAGCCGCCACCTACATTATAGCTATGTACCCCTAATCTGCTGCCCCTAACACCGCTGACCCCTATATTATATTTATTAACCCCTAATCTGCCCCCCTCAATGTCGCCGACACCTAACTTCAATTATTAACCCCTAATCTGCCGACTGGAGCTCACCGGTATTCTAATAAATGTATTAACCCCTAAAGCTAAGTCTAACCCTAACACTAACACCCCCCTAAATTAAATATAATTTTAATCTAACGAAATTAATTAACTCTTCTTAAATAAATTATTCCTATTTAAAGCTAAATACTTACCTGTAAAATAAATCCTAATATAGCTACAATATAAATTATAATGATATTATAGCTATTTTAGGATTTATATTTATTTTACAGGTAACTTTGTATTTATTTTAACCAGGTACAATAGCTATTAAATAGTTAAGAACTATTTAATAGCTAAAATAGTTAAAATAATTACAAATTTACCTGTAAAATAAATCCTAACCTAAGTTACAATTAAACCTAACACTAGACTATCAATAAATTAATTAAATAAAATACCTACAATTACCTACAATTAAACTAACACTACACTATCAATACATTAATTAAATACAATATCTACAAATAAATACAATGAAATAAACTAACTAAAGTACAAAAAATAAAAAAGAACTAAGTTACAAAAAATAAAAAAATATTTACAAACATTAGAAATATATTACAACAATTTTAAACTAATTACACCTACTCTAAGCCCCCTAATAAAATAACAAAGCCCCCCAAAATAAAAAAAATGCCCTACCCTATTCTAAATTACTAAAGTTCAAAGCTCTTTTACCTTACCAGCCCTGAACAGGGCCCTTTGTGGGGCATGCCCCAAGAAGTTCAGCTCTTTTGCCTGTAAAAAAAAACATACAATACCCCCCCAACATTACAACCCACCACCCACATACCCCTAATCTAACCCAAACCCCCCTTAAATAAACCTAACACTAAGCCCCTGAAGATCTTCCTACCTTATCTTCACCTAACCAGGTATCACCGATCTGTCCTGGCTCCAAAATCTTCATCCAAGCCCAAGCGGGGGCTAGACATCCATCATCCGACGGCTGAAGAAGTCCAGAAGAGGGTCCAAAGTCTTCATCCTATCCGGGAAGAAGAGTAGATCCGGACCGGCAACCATCTTCTTCAAAGCGGCATCTTCTATCTTCATCCGATGAGGACCGGCTCCATCTTGAAGACCTCCATCGCGGATCCATCCTTCTTCTCCGACGACTAGACGACGAATGACGGTTCCTTTAAATGATGTCATCCAAGATGGTGTCCCTCGAATTCCGATTGGCTGATAGAATTCTATCAGCCAATCGGAATTAAGGTAGGAATATTCTGATTGGCTGATGGAATCAACCAATCAGAATCAAGTTCAATCCGATTGGCTGATCCAATCAGCCAATCAGATTGAGCTCGCATTCTATTGGCTGATCGGAACAGCGAATAGAATGCGAGCTCAATCTGATTGGCTGATCGGATCAGCCAATCGGATTGAACTTGATTCTGATTGGCTGATTCCATCAGCCAATCAGAATATTCCTACCTTAATTCCGATTGGCTGATAGAATCCTATCAGCCAATCGGAATTCGAGGGACGCCATCTTGGATGACGTCATTTAAAGGAACCGTCATTCGTCGTTCAGTCGTTGGCCAGGATGGATGTTCTGCGTCGGAGGTCTTCAGGATGCTGCCGCTCCGCTCCGGATGGATGACGATAGAAGATCCCGCTTGGATGAAGACTTCAATCGGATGGAAGACCTCTTCTGCCCCGCTTGGATGAAGACTTCTACCGGATGGAGGACCTCTTCTTGCTCCGCTTGGATGAAGAATTTGGCTCGGCTGGGTGAAGACGACTCAAGGTAGGGAGATCTTCAGGGGCTTAGTGTTAAGTTTATTTAAGGGGGGTTTGGGTTAGATTAGGGGTATGTGGGTGGTGGGTTGTAATGTTGGGGGGGGGGGTATTGTATGTTTTTTTTTTACAGGCAAAAGAGCTGAACTTCTTGCGGCATGCCCCGCAAAGGGCCCTGTTCAGGGCTGGTAAGGTAAAAGAGCTTTGAACTTTAGTAATTTAGAATAGGGTAGGGCATTTTTTTATTTTGGGGGGCTTTGTTATTTTATTAGGGGGCTTAGAGTAGGTGTAATTAGTTTAAAATTGTTGTAATATATTTCTAATGTTTGTAAATATTTTTTTATTTTTTGTAACTTAGTTCCTTTTTACTTTTTGTACTTTAGTTAGTTTATTTCATTGTATTTATTTGTAGATATTGTATTTAATTAATGTATTGATAGTGTAGTGTTAGGTTTAATTGTAGGTAATTGTAGTTATTTTATTTAATTAATTTATTGATAGTCTAGTGTTAGGTTTAATTGTAACTTAGGTTAGGATTTATTTTACAGGTAAATTTGTAATTATTTTAACTATTTTAGCTATTAAATAGTTCTTAACTATTTAATAGCTATTGTACCTGGTTAAAATAAATACAAAGTTACCTGTAAAATAAATATAAATCCTAAAATAGCTATAATATAATTATAATTTATATTGTAGCTATATTAGGATTTATTTTACAGGTAAGTATTTAGCTTTAAATAGGAATAATTTATTTAAGAAGAGTTAATTAATATCGTTAGATTTAAATTATATTTAACTTAGGGGGGTGTTAGGGTTAGACTTAGCTTTAGGGATTAATACATTTATTAGAATAGCGGTGAGCTCCAGTCGGCAGATTAGGGGTTAATGTTTGAAGTTAGGTGTTGGCGATGTTAGGGAGGGCAGATTAGGGGTTAATACTATTTATTATAGGGTTAGTGAGGCGGATTAGGGGTTAATAACTTTATTATAATAGCGGTGCGGTCCGGTCGGCAGATTAGTGGTTAATAAGTGTAGGCAGGTGGAGGCGACGTTGTGGGGGGCAGATTAGGGGTTAATAAATATAATATAGGGGTCGGCGGTGTTAGGGGCAGCAGATTAGGGGTACATAGGGATAATATAAGTAGCGGCGGTTTACGGAGCGGCAGATTAGGGGTTAAAAATAATATACAGGGGTCAGCGATAGCGGGGGCGGCAGAATAGGGGTTAATAAGTGTAAGGTTAGGGGTGTTTAGACTCGGGGTACATGTTAGAGTGTTAGGTGCAGACGTAGGAAGTGTTTCCCCATAGCAAACAATGGGGCTGCGTTAGGAGCTGAACGCAGCTTTTTTGCAGGTGTTAGGTTTTTTTTCAGCTCAAACAGCCCCATTGTTTCCTATGGGGGAATCGTGCACGAGCACGTTTTTGAGGCTGGCCGCGTCCGTAAGCAATTCTGGTATCGAGAGTTGCATTTGCGTTAAATATGCTCTACGCTCCTTTTTTGGAGCCTAACGCTGACATTATATGGACTCTCAATACCAGAGTTATTTTAAAGGAGCGGCCAGAAAAAAGCCAGCGTTAGCTAAGCGGGTCGTTACCGACAAAACTCTAAATCTAGCCAAAAGTTTCTAATCTGAACAACTATATACAATTTCAATCTTTTCACCTGAAATCTTTTCACCTAATTGTGTGATTGCCAATATGGATTTAACAGCCTTAATTATAATAATAATAATTATAATTTTTAAATAATAATTATCAATAATATATTCTAATGAGCAATATCTTTATCTCAGAGCTGTGTTTAACAGTTTTTTTAGATCCCTATTATGATTACATGATTTAGGCTTGGTGCTATTCAATATTGTGAATATATATATATACTATGTTCATTCAATGTTTGAATTTAAATTATATTTAAAGTACAAAATAGGTGCATTAAAGCTTAGCTAACGAGAACAGTCAATTATAATTATATTATCTTTTTTGGGGTTTATTACCTATTTTACAATAGCATAGATGATTAATAATATTTAATATGCAGTGAGTATGGCTTTTGAAGTTTAATAAAGCATTTATAATTGGAAAAAGATGACTTCAAGGGATTAAAAAGGTATTAACTTTTTAACTTGCATCTAAAAGAGTATATTTTATATGCATTACAGATTTCTTTGTTTTTTCTGTTTAATATTTTTTCATATGCTTGTAAACTGTCTCACATTCCACCAATAGAATTTTGGTAATGTTCTTTATAAAGCAGCAAGCTTCTATCAGAGTGCACACTGTATTAGGTTTAATATAAAAATAAACAGCTTTAATTTAACATTTATTCATGTAGTGATTACTTTAATGTTTCTTTAATAATTTTCAGTTGAATGAATAATAAAGTCAGAGGTTTCAGTTTAGACTGGACTCGTACCTCTAAGGGACACTTCAATAAGTAGTAATGTCTCAACAGGGGAGCTTATTTATGTAGACCCCTGCGAAAAAAGATCTTGCAGTTTAAGGCATAAAACCACACTGCATTTGTGCCCTTAAAACTGTGCTTGGTGCATAGCTGTGTGAGGCATGTCCCTGCTTTTTATCCTGCCACCTGCACCCCACTATTATGGATTTACTGAGCCGTAATTGCTCATTTCCTCTAAGGCGAGTTTTGGTATTACCGTTCCTAGTATGCAGTATGGCCAAGAGACAATAGGGTAGTGGAGTTGTCACCAATTAAAAAGCAACCAAACCTGCTCTGCATTCGTCTGTTTCTGCTGTGTACTGTCTCATGTTTTCTCCCTCTTTACTCCTGCATGTTCACGTGTTCCTCAGGCTGTCTGTGTGGAGCCTATAATTATCAGTCAAACAGCAGGATGCTGTGCCAGCAGAAACATTCACCAATGCAGGGAAATACTGGACAATAAAACTTCCTAGTGGCTGACTTGTTTTAGTTTAATGACAAATTGAATTGCTGGCTACACACAGTATAAGAATGTTGGGGGGGGGGTTATAATTGTTGTTTTCTAAAAATGTTTTATTTATTGTTAAGAAATTTCTTCCAATGCATTACTTACATAGTAGCAATTTACAAAAAAAAAATCTGGCTCCTAGAATTTAGGGTTGGATTCTAGGTTTTGTAGTAGTTTATAAAATTTAAGTTAAAGGAAATTATAAATTTGACTTTACAATATGGAGACACAGTTGAGATGGAGGGGGGAGGCACCCCAGCCTTTGCCCTGGAGCCCAATGAGGTCTACTTATGCCCCTGATATTCATTGTATATATTAGAAAATATCTGCTGTATTGCAAAATATGTGAATGCTAAAAAATAATTTAAAAACTGTCATTTGGTTAACAATATTTTCATAAAGTTGAAATTAAGACCATTATAAAATTACACCCCTTAAAAGCCCACTTGCATATGTTTATTGTATATCCTTTACTGCAACTAATCAGAGGGCAGATGTAAATTAACTTTTTCACAGATCTAACAATCACAGTGTAGAATGTAGCAGAGTAAGGCAAACTGAGTTATTGTTACATATGCTGTACGCACAGTACCCTTTCTCTTAAAACATAGATACATACATTTACATTATTCTTACATATGCTGTACGTACACTGGCCCCTCTCTTAAACATAGAAGCATACATTTTGATGACAGATAAGAAACATAGGCCCCACGAGTCTGCCCAAATATCCTTTAAAGTGTAAGCTTATTTAGAATCTAGCGCTGAAAATCTGTTGGCGCTCTACAAATAACCGATAATAATAATAATAGAATAGCCTTATGCTTATCCCAGGCATTCTTGAACCTCCCCACAGTGTTTGTCTTTACCAGCTCTAGTGAAAGTTTATTCTGTGAATCAACCACCCTTTATGAAAGTAAGTTCTTCCGCTAATTGCTCCTGAACCTACTAATCTTCAGCTTGAGATCACGACCCCTCTGTTTCACCGGCGTCAATATGCACGCCAGACATCGCTTCAGCGGACATGAATACGATCTCCTTATTTATAAAAAAAGTCGTCAAAAACATGCGCGTCAAGTATGATGCAAAGAGCATCGGACTGGTGTTAACTGTCATCGATGTTGCAGTTATTCAGGTTTTTCCCAACTTTATTTATACCATTTCATTACTGTCCATGAACAAGCTTATTTCTGTAAAGCTAATCTTTTTTCATATGTTTTTCATCTGTTAATGTCCTAGAAATAGATTGATTTATACCTCAACAAACAATATCTCATAGAAAGTTATTTTTATATTTATTTGTTATTTGATAGTTTCACAGAAATTAATGTGTATTTTTATTTCTAGGAGTCATATTTTTTATTTATTTTTTAAATTGATATTAATGCTAGAATTTGTACATATATCCTTGCACACAAACACACACACACACACACACACATATATATATATATATATATATATATATATACGTATATATATATATATATATATATATATATATATATATATATATATATATACAGGTGGCCCTCGGTTTATAGCGGTTCAATTTGCACCGTTTCAGAATAACAACCTTTTTTTCAGTCATGTCACTGCTATTGCAAAGCATTGAGAAGCAGTGCATTGATTAAAATAGCCAGTAGGTGGAGCTGTCCGCTTGTGTTGCAGAAGGGATTTGCAAGCCAAGCAAGCTGAAATTAATCAGTTTAACCAGACCTGAGCTATCGAGCAGCTTGCAAAGGAACAAGATCTTCCTTTCTATAAATCAGTACAGATCGGAATCCATAAAAAGAACCGTTTGCAGAAAAATGCAAGTAAAGTCTGTTGTGTGATTATTTTATTAGGTTTATAATGCTGTTTAGCAAATGTTTTGTTCATTTAACTTAGTTTAATTATATATTCTGTGTTGTGTGATTATTTTATTAAGTTTATAATGCTGTTTAGCATTTAAAGTCTTCATTTAAAGCCTTAAAAATAATGTATTAGGTGTTACTTATGCCAATTTTGAGAGGGGCCTGGAACCTAACTCCCTCACTTCCCATTGACTTACATTATAAATTGGGTTTCAATTTACAATGGTTTCGATTTACAACCATTCCTTCTGGAACCTAACCCCGGCGTAAACTGAGGGCTACCTGTATATGTATATATATATATATATATATATATATATATATATATATATATATATATATATATATATATATATATATATGTGTGTGTGTGTGTATGTCAGAAATCTTTTGCAAACATATTTATATGTACTGTGTAAAATTGAATTTGTCACCTACTACTCAAAAATATCAACAGGAACATTAAGACATTTGTCACAATAAGAACTAAGATAAATTTCAGTTTGCTTTCCATCTAAAACGGATAAATTGATTAACAACAATACCCTATATGCTGCAACTAAAAAACTGAGAAAGATACAAAAAAGTTGGCACACAGATTTTAGCGCTTTGCAACAAATGTTTCATTATACAACCCAATATCTGATTCAATAGGCCAGTGTATACTGATTTAATTTATACACATGGTATACATCTAACTTTCTTTATCAAACATTAATGAATGGAAGTTTTTTAAGTATATACAAGCATTTTTTAAGCTTATGTAAGCACTTTTTACGACACTGGTGTATTTTATTGTTTTTTTTATTATTTCGTTATTTTTTCATTTTTTACCTAAGGGTACATCAATGTTTATTAGTTCAATATGAACTATTATTTAAACCGTGTGTAAGAAATGCATATGATCAACTAAATAAATTGTTATTATATATATATTTTCATATTTTATCATTATTTGAATATATAGTCACTTGTTCTAATATAGAATCCAATACAATACAGCAAGTGAAACCTTAACAAGGATAAGTTGAATTACAGCTGTAATTATATATTCAGTAACATTTGTGTAATTCCAAAATAGTATCTCTTCACTTATATGGAGTTTCATTAACACAGACTAGTTTCCACATTAAAGAGCACTAGCACTTAGAACACACTTGAAATCAACTATATAGTTAAATACCACAGAGGTTAGTATAAATTATACATCAATTTGTCACAAAGTATTTCAAACGGAGATTGTGAATTTGCCACCAACACTTAGCACAAGACAATAAAACAGGTTTAATTAATCATGTTAACTTCAAAAACGTTATTATCACTATTACAAATAAAGGTATATAGATAACCAGATTGCTACAAGCGCCCCCTTTATTTTTTTTTACCTTATAAAATAGGCTGGCATATAAAATGACATTTCTTACTGAAAAAGAAATTCAAGAGAAGGAAGAAATACACTGAAAATAGCATGACAGAAAAGAGGTGATTTTAATTTCTGCTGTATCTGAATCATGACAGTTTAACGTTAGGTGGGCTATACATTTGAGCTATCAGCTTAAGATTCTATTGAATCAAACATCAATTCGAATTTTAAAATCCTTGTCTAAAATATTACACTGTGTGTCCTAATGTCAGCATCAATGTTTATCGTTAATACTAAATTCACATATACATACTTTAAAAGTATAATGCACAATGTAACAAATGGCACTTACAAGTTCTGATGAGTGATCAATGACACAAGAATCAAGCAATTTGATTAGTTAGTGATAGTTTATAATGTGTATTTGAATCAGATTTGGCTGATGTCATAAATCATGTGATTATGCCTATTCCGATCAATCAAAAGTGGTGGAAAAATTCACTAGTGTGTGGGTTATTTAGGAGTTTGCGTCATAATTGGTGCGAAAAGTGTTGAGTCAAATATAGCGTGAAGTGGAGAGTGTGACCTGTATTACATGGCTTAAACATGGTACACATAGTTTTTTCCAACAAATAAAAAGGAAGTTAGCTATATTATGTTGTGTATTTATTTCATTTTTTTTTTAAAAAAAATTTAAAATAATTTTTATTAAAGCTTTACAGGTTGATAAAATATGGAAATTCAGAAAATACAGAAACTTGCACAGTTTTGTGATTTACATAAACAATAAACAAAACAAAATAACAATTTTCTGCAAATTACTCCTACAATGCCCCTATGCCATATTTGCAAAGATCGGTCTCTACCCACAACAACAAAGACACAGGCAACGAACAGATCCATGACATTTACAACCAGTCCTATCCTATATCTGTCTATCCGCCCGTCGGTTAAATACTATTATTGAATGTTTCCCACATGACCTTCATTTGTAAAAAAGTATCACTCCTACCATTTTTCATGTATGCATATTCCTCAAGAGATAGTATAAATTGAAACTGAGCGTACCAAGTGGCCATATTTGGGATGTATTGAGATTTCTAATTTTTTGCAACCAATTACTAGCTATAAAGATCAGTTTTTTCTTATGCGGTGGGAGTTTGTTGGGTATAATATTAAGTAACCAAATGCGAGGTTCTAAAAGTAACTTTAGTTCTGTCATTATATTTGTCGCTTTACCTATGGAAGACGATATCGGAGATATCAACAAACACGTCCACCATATATGAATCATAGATCCTACCTCCCATCCATACCTCCAACACCTATGAGAGGCCGAGGGAAACAGCTTATTAATCCTAACAGGAGTAAGGTACAATTTTTGTATTATCTTAAAGTTTAACTCTATAAGATTACTGGATATGGAGACCTTAGTAACGTTAGCAAACATTTTGGAGATGTCAATTATGGATAGGTCGTTATCTAGGTCTTAGCTCCACCTGTCTATATAGTAAGGAGTGTATCCCATTGGGGTTTTTTGTAACAGTGTGTATATTAAAGATAAGGTCTTTCCAGTAGGGGAATCAGAATGACACAGAGTTTCAAAGGGAGTGAGGGGTCGGAGCAGGTTATGTCTATCAGGGTGTTTAAATATATAAGAATGACATTGATAAAGAAAAAAACAATTACCGAAGAAGGCTAGGCCCCTCTCCACCAATTCGTCTAGAGTAAAAAGTTTCGTCTCATTGCCTATATGTAATATCATTAAAGCTCTTAAGGGATTGTCCATATGTTTAATTTTTTGTAAAAGGCCTATGGGGAGTTCGGTGTTTTCTGTGATAGGAGTGAGTGGGAAAAATTGTGAAGTGATATTTGGGTATTCTCTGGTGATCCCCTTCCATACTGACAGGGTTTCCATTAATATAATGTTCCGTCTAAAGTCTGTGGACAGATGTGGTGCTGTTTGCCAACATATCGTACCCAAATGGGATTTTCCTGCCACATCATGCTCCAAAGCCACCTACGATTTAGTCTTATGATTCTTAAACCAGTCCACCAATCTCTGTAAAAAGACCGCTTGTCTGTATTTAATTAAATTAGGGACCCTCAGACCTCCCTCAGCAACAGGTAAGCACATTAAAGTTTTATTAATTCTCGCTTTCTTTTTATCCCAAATAAAGTCGATCTTATTCTGTAATGACAGTAAAAAGCCCTTAGGCAAAGGAATGGGAAGTGTTTGCATCAAGTATAACACTCTGGGGAGTATATTCATTTTGATTGAATTTATCCGACCAAGCCAAGAAATACCTTTAGAAGAAAGATCAGCTATGATGGTCTTCTGCAGAGTGTCATAATTAGCTTTAAACATTTCCTGAGTGGAAGGTGCTATAAAGATACCTAAATATTTTAAGTTTTTTGTTTGTATGCGAAAGGGGCATTTTTGTGATAGTCGGGAAAGATAATGAGCGTCAAAATGAACTGTGAGCATCTCTGACTTGAGTATTGTTAATGAGGAAATTTGATGCATGAAAAAATGCACCAAACTCAGCCAATAATCGAGGAACCAAGGAGATAGGGTCCAACAAAAAGAACAAGACATCGTCCGCATATAATAATAATTTATGTGTGGTGTTATATATTTGAATCCCAGGAATTTCTACATCAGTTCTAATAGTAATAGCCAAAGTTTCTATTATACAAGTGAATAGAAGTGGGGACAGGGGGCATCCCTGCCTAGTGCCATTGGATATCCGAAAAGGGGCAGACAATAGTCCATTAACTCTAATTTTAGGCATTGGAGAACCATACAGGGCCATAATTTTAGAAGTGAAATGTGATCCCATCCAGAACCTCTTCAGTGTAACTGCCAACAGACGTGGTCAAGCGCTTTCTCGGCGTCCGTTGACACCACCACTGAGAGTTTATTTTTTTGATTGATATAATTCAGAATATGAGAAGCCCTGACAGTGTTGTCACGTGCCTCTCTGGACTGTATGAAACCAACTTGGTCGCCATTTATAATACTTGGTAATATGGGGGATAACCTATTTGCCAACGTTTTCACATATATTTTAAGATCTGAGTTAAGGAGTGAAATTGGCCTAAAGTTCTCTACACAATCCGAAGTTTTCCCAGGTTTAGGTATAACTACTATGTGGGCCTCTAAAGCTGTGGGTGAAAAAGGGTTAGAGTATGATATCCCGTTGAACAGTTTAAATAAATGAGAGACAAGTATTGTTTTATATGTCTTATAACTATTAGGATATCTATCAGGCCCGGGAGCCTTACCATTTGGGAGGTTCTTGATAACTTCAAGGATATCAGACTACATAAAGGGCTTATTCAAAGAGGCCTGTTGGTCAGAACTAATTTGCGGAAGGATAATATTATTTAAATTATTTTTTATTAGAGTAGATTTAGGCCTAGTCTCCATTGGAGAATCGTGGAGTACCGGTGTAAGGTTATATAATTTTTTATAGTTCCCGAAAAGCATTTGCAATTTGCTGTGATGTGTGCACTTTTTTACCTCCACTGTTTTTAATGGAAAGGACAAATTTTTTATTCGCTTTCCTTTTTAATTTTCTTGCAAAAAGGGAACTACTTTTATTATCACTTTCAAAGTATAATTGTTGCAATCTAAGGGCATGTTTCTTACACTCCACATGGAGCATTTAATTAACTTGTGATTTACGATCGGCAATAGTCTGTGAGATTGTTAGGTTTGTTGGAACTAACTTACGTTGTGTCTCTAGTTTATTAAGGTCATTAAGTGTATCATCCATTCATTTCCTGGTTTGTTTATCGCAATGCGTTCTAATACTAATCATCTCTCCCCTGACAACCGCCTTGTGGGCCTCCCAAATTAAGCTACTGTCAGTGTCCGAGTTATCATTAAAAAGGAAGTACTCCTCTATTGCCTTTCCAATCTGGTCTAGTGAAACCGGGTCAGATAACAGGGTGTCATCCATTCTCCACATATATTGGTGTATAGGGGTGTGTGGCCATTCCAAGGAACAACTGACCATCGCATGGTCGGACCATGTATTAGGGTTAATCTCTATCTTGGTGACTCTAGTAAGATTAGTGACATCCATCATGAAGTAATCAAGTCTGGAGTGTCTGTGGTGCGGGTTTGAATAAAAAGTATATTCTCTAGATTCTTGATGTATAATCCTCCAAACATCGTGTAGTTTAAGGTCTTTAAGATTTTGTTTCACTGAATTAATGACTTTGTGAGGAGCGGAGGACAAACTATTATCTAATCTTGGATTTAAAGTGAGGTTAAAATCTCCTCCCATGATAATAACTCCTTTAGTTAGCTCCAGAGTTACATTAGTGATGTGTCTAAAAACACGTCCTGTTTTGAGTTAGGGTGTATACATTAATCAAAGTAACAATTGTATTAACCAGTTTGCCTATTATAATGAGGAATCTTCCTGCCTTATCTCTATGTTTTTTAATAAGAGTAAAGGGGATGCCTCTCTTAATTAAAATGGCTACTCCATTAGTTTACGTTGAATTTGAGGCATAATATGTATCCCCAAACTTATATGAGAAAGTTATTGGTTCTCTACAGGACACAAAATGTGTCTCTTGCAGGAAGATTACATCGCCTTTACGGCGTATAATGTCACGGATAGCTATATTACGTTTGTGTGGACAATTTAAACCCTTAGAGTTAGCTTTAATAAAGTTCAAATATCTAGTTGTCTACATCATTGGGGTGAGAAAAGATGAAAATATTATGCACTGATGTTAACATATAGACACTAGACCTAGTGCGAAATAAGGATGTTTGTGGACAGACTGATGTACCTGTGAGCACATTAACACAAATGAGATTGGTCATTAGGCATATATCTTGCTATGACATTGTGGAACAACTGCAGAACAAAGCAAAACTTACAAAAAACTAAAAATACATAACAATAAAAAAAACAAAGAACATTGATTACGTCATAAATCATGACAACAGGAAGGGGGAATGCTCAGTGCAGACTCCATAACTTATATATGCATTTAAATAAACAAGAGAAAGTTAAACATTAATGGCATACCATTATCAGTACCCGTTATAAATGGATATTAGTCTAAAACTCGAGAACCAACTTATTATAATAAGGAGAACTAACAGCACATAGATTATGTGGGAAAACAAGCATCTTTTCTCCCAGAAATGTGACTCCTTCAACCCTGGAAATGAATCACACAATATAGTCCGTGCTTATGGATATTGTCATTGTGCAAACTTATTCTAAAAGTTAGAAGTAGAACCTAGGGTTGCGAGTATAGCAATAGCTGGGAATATCTTACCCAATCTGGTAGATAGTTGGATATTCAGGTCACAGAGTCCGTGTTTAGGTCCACTTTTGACATGGAAGTTTTGGCTTTGCCTTTCTTATAAGTAACTTTCGTCCAGCCTGAATTCTTAGCCTTGCTTGGGGCTGGGATCTCTGGGGTAAAACCTTTTATGGATGCGTCCAAGACCTGAGGAACTTGAAATTTAACATGTATTGCCTTAGAGATCATCTCCAGATCTTCAGATGATTTATAGGTATACAAATGTCCTTCATGCAATATGTGCAGGCCAAATGGGAAACCCCATCTATATTTTATGGATCGCTCTTGTAGCACTTTGGTGATGAAGCGCACATCTTTGCGTTTCTGAACTGTGACTGGACTTAAGTCGAGGTATACTTGAAGTGAATGATCCAGGTACAAAATATTTTGGGATTTTCTAGATTGCTGCCAGATCCTCTCTTTGTTAGTGAAGCGTAAGAATTTCAAGATAACATCTCTGGGTGGAGAACCTGGGGGAGGCGGAGGTCTTAGGGCTCTATGGGCTCTTTCCGACTCCATGTCTGAAGCATGCGGGCCTTGGAGTAAAAATTTGAAAAGGCCCTGTAGAAATTGATGTAAATCATTGAATGCAATAGACTCCGGAATACCTCTTATTCTTATGTTATTCCGCCTCCCCCTATTATCCAAGTCCTCCACTTTATCTTGCAAGACTTCAATTTGTTAGCTAGTAACGTTAGCATATGTAGATAAATTATCATACATCGTGCTAAGAGAGTCCTGTGAATCTTCAAGATATTACATGCAATTTCCCAGCTCTTTAATATCTTTTTTCATATTAACCAGTTCAGATGTGATTAACGTTTTAAGGGTATCAAAATCTGCCTTTGTGGGTAAGTTAGCTATATTGTCTTTGAGCTCCCTGATACAATCTTCAGACATAGTGGTAGATATGAGTGAGTCCTCGGTAGAGATCTTTGTTAATAAAGATTGATCTGTTAATGCTAGGGAAGAGCTGCTGACAGATTTGATGTTAGATTATTGAGTTTTCAGCGCCTTATCAGGTCTGACAGACCTTCTGGACATGATACTTGTTAAAACTTGTGGTCTGTGACTGCAGATCTGTTATATGCTCCAGTATGTCCACTGGTGTATTGAGGGCAAATTACACAAATATTAAGCCAAGGCACATGCACATAGATTAATTTATTCAAACAAGCTAGTGTTCATATAGATAAGTTCCAATTCTGTTGCTTTTAATAGGCCACTGGGTCCCAGTTTGGGCCTGTTAGTACATTGTGTGTGAGTGGTAAAGCTAATGGCGTAGATCCTATTACGATCTCCCCTCAAATTATTAGTACTGTGTGCTACAAGTATCGCATCAGAGCACAACCACTAAAGATTGTTAATATTGTAATCATGAGGCTGTGCAAGTATATTTTAATTTTAACAAGCCATGTGCTGCGTGTCTAACGTGTATGGTTCGGTTGAGTCAAACATCGGCAGTGACAGTGAAAGCTCAGCTGGTTCTCCGTGTTGCATATATATAGTCATCTGCAATTACCATACCTCAATTTCCATTATGCCGATTTGCATGTATGAGCGGGTGGTTGATTGCCAGAGGTGGTAGCTCAGTGCCGGTCTGATTTCAGCTACGATGGCGACCGCGACTCTCCCGGAACAAGCAAGCAGCCTCAATATATTCCTTTTACCTCCAGGGCAAGGTGTAAGCGGTCTTAATGAAAGAGGGTACCTTTGCATATTAGTTAGGTGCAAAAATAATGACTCTCATCTTGCGATCATCCTGTAAAAGTCTAGCACTGGCACAGAGCTTCAGACTCCAGCAGCCATTCACCAGCACGGCCAAGCTCCGCCCCCCTCGTACTTATTTCATTTTTATCTCTATATCTATTAGTGCAACAAGTTTTGGGCAAAACTTTGCACCAAATATGCAGAAATAATATTGTTCCCTTGCTTTGTAATGAAAGAAAGTTGTAGCATAATCCATAAGTAGTAATGTATTTTTAATTTTTATCCCTATATCTACTAGTACACCAAATGTGGAGCAATAATATTGTTTGATTTAGAAAGGGTATAATAAAGTTTCTAATTTACTTTTATTATGTAATATACTTCATTCTCTTGCAGCATCGAACATAAGCTTTCTGTGTTTTCTGACTCTCATTGAGTTCTATGGCATCTGCAACCTCAAGGGTGGCGGATTGAAAACTAGGTACACTGAGTCGGAAAAGACGCAAGCGTAACTGTAGAATTTTTGATAACTTTGTGAGAGCTTAAAATAGTGTCGATTAGGAGGGCGAATGAACACGATTCCGCATGAATTCCACTGTTTTCAACTCGCATCGATCTGTGTTGGATTGAGATCGCGGGATCATATTTTACGTCACAAATTTTAACATTTGCCGATCTTGATGCTTTGATAACTACGGCGGATCAATCTCGCGACAATTACGATGCGGAATTCCAGTTGACGCTTTGATAAATAGGCCCCTTAGCCTCCACTTTTTAAAGCCCTATAACATATCACATATTTCCCTTCTCTAAGTTATACATATTTAGATCATTGAGATTTTCCAGGTAAGTTTTTTTTTTTGTTTAAAACATGAACCATTTTAGTAGCACTTATTTGAACAGCTTCCAATTTATTTATATCGTTCTTGAATTGACCTCCAGAACTGCACACAGTACTCAAGATGAGACCTAACTAGGGATCTGTAACATAGTGGCATAGGAATCATGCTATTTCCACTACATTTGTCTATGCCTAAACAACAGAGCATTCTAGTTGCCACCTGTAAAATGTACAATTAGCGAAACAAATAAATAGTTTAAAAAAAAACAAAATAAAAATGTATAATGAGAATTTGTAACATTATTAAAGTGCATAATTTATTAAGGCTTTAATTTTGAGTATAATGCCCTTTTGTTGATTTAATCTGAAACCATTTGATAAGTTCTAATGGCTTCCAATTTGCAATTTTACTTATTGGGCCATGCCTTCCCAGGCAGTCAGACATTCAACAAGATTGTAATAACCATTATCCCCTTAAGGACCAGCGACGTACCCTGTATGTCGCTGGCCTTTTTTTGGGACTTGATTGTTTTATAGTGCGGTCTTGCCACCAGCGTTGAGACTGCTCTATTCCACAAAGCCTGCTGGAGGGAGTGCATTAATAGCGTGTTCTTGCTAGACTTGTGCTATTATGTCCTGAAAAAACCCTTAACAACCAGTGACATACAGGGTACATTGTGGTCATTAAGGGGTTAAAATAAAAATGAAGAGTTCACCTGGAGGTTTCTAGATATGAAATGGCAAAACGTAATCATTAAAATCAATATTTAACTTCTCAATTTGTAGCAAAAGACTAAATGTATTCTGGGATTGCAGGTGAGATAGACCATATGGAACATATACAATTGCTATATTTTATTTAGCAAAGCTTGATGATTCATATCCCTACACAGATATTACTTTTTCTATAACACTATTCAAAGATATAAACTGTAATCATAAACCTCTAAAGAAACTTAATGTTATATGCATAGCCATACAGAAATGCTTCCATGCGTGAGATTGCAATCCAGTGGAGGTGATACAAATGGAAAGCATTATGAGGGACTGCTTTGTACACAATGCTCTTAGAAAACATTTTGATCTTGAGTCTTTTTATCACAAAGCATGGGTCAACTAAACAATATATTCATAAGAAACTGTATGCTGTGTATTTAAGGGTAGCTATTTTGTATGTGCAGTTTTTGAAGTTAAAGGAACTTTAAACTCAATACATTTATTTCATAAATAGAAGTACTAAACATATTTTTTTTAAAAATGGCATGAAAAGGTGACATGAAAGCTGATTTTATTTTGATATTGAAACTATGTTCACATCTGGTCTACAGGATAGGAGTTTACTGGCTGAATAGAAGCATTCCTTCAACTCTATTGGCCATTACATTTTTGGAGTAATTACAGGATCTTTGCATTGAGGAAGTGTAAGAAGATCCTTTTGGTATAAGGGCATAGCTGAGCTAGAGGATATGTAGGGGAATTTGCTTAAGTATTAGGTGGTGGTTGCACTGAGGGTTTTATAGAGAATCCCCTGGATCTTCTAGTGTTGTTGCACTGGGAAGGTTTGGAACAGCTAGGGTAGATGTTGGTGGCAGTGAAGCTATTGAGGCCAGGGATGTTAAGGGTAACAGAGATGCTAGTTCTGCTGGTGGTAGTGGACCAGGGCAGAACAAGTGGGAGGGCCTTCTGGGAAAGTATCAAAGCATTATGGGTAATTGCAGTAAGGTAGGCCATATTTAATGTTAACTGGGGTTGGAGTGGTTATGGTTGTTGGCAATTAAAGTGGTGAAGGTTGTTGTTTGGGGAATCAGTGCGGGAATCAGTATATATAAATTATATTTATACCTACAATATATATATGTAACAGAGATGGTTATAATCACCTGTTTTAAAGAGCTGCTATATTTAAGGACAAACAGTGCACTTTCTCAACTAATAGCATAATATTACAAATATGGCCACAAACGAGCTGCTTTGAAAAAACATCAGTCACAGTTTTTTAATGCAGCTCCGGTATTGCTGTTAAATTGAAATCTAGCCCATAATACTCAATAAGGCTTTTCTGAAAGCTGTTCAATGTGTTATTGCTAAGCAACAAGTATTAACTCATTAAGATAACTTTACTTGTGTTGCAAAATAGACCTTGCCACTTGGATCTTTTAAAAATATCTTATGCATCATTTTATAAATTCATTTGAAGATCAATATGTGTAATTAATCATCTGATTAATGTGATAACAATCATGTAAACATCTCTTCTTAAAGGCATTTAAAAAAGTAAATACATGCTTGACCTAATGACGAATTCAAAGCAGATTAGCAGTAAAAATTGCGTAGATGTGTTTTACAATTATATAAGTTGTTATGTGTAAAGGTTTAATTTCTTAAAATACTGTAGTTTCTATAAACTACGCTATGTTTCCCTTATCTATCTTTCATGCTGAAGACAAGTAGGGCAGATAAAAAAAAGGCAATAAGACTGCAAAAAAGGCTGTGTGGAAACTCTCGGCTAGATTACGAGTTTTGCGGTATGAGTGAAAAAGCAGGTTGCAGGTTTAGGGGCACTGCCCACTTTTTTGGCCGTAACGCAACGTAATTACCGCAGCTTTCAAAAAGTCATTTTTCAATGGGATTTCCATAGCGCCGGTACTACGAGTCTGCCTGGGAGGCCAAAAAGTGAGCGGTACACCCTATACCGCCAAGATCCATACCGTAAACTGAAAGTCAGTAGTTATGGGTTTTACACTACAAAGCTGTAGCATAAAACTCATAACTAAAAAGCTAAAAAGTACACTACCCATAAACTACCTATTAACCCCTAAACCGAGGCCCTCCCGAATCACAAACACTAAAATAAAATTATTAACACCTAGTCGCCGCTCCCGACATCGACGCCACTATAATAAACATATTAACCCCTAAACTGCCACCCTCCCGCATCGCAAACATTATTATATATTATATTATAAACCCCTAATCTGCCGCCCTTAACATCGCCGCCACCTACCTACATTTATTAATCCCTAATCTGCTGCCCCAACATCGCCACCACTATACTAAATTTATTAACCCCTAAACCTAAGTCTAACCCTAACCCTAACACCCCCTAACTTAAATATAATTAAAATAAATCTAAATAAACCTACTATGATTACCTAAATAATTCCTATTTAAAACTAAATACTTACCTGTAAAATAAACCCTAAAATAGCTACAGCCAATAGAATGTGAGCTCAATCCTATTTGCTGATTGGATCAGCCAATAGGATTGAAGCTTAATCCTATTGGCTGATTGCAACAGCCAATAGGATTTTTTCAACCTTAATTCCGATTGGCTGATAGAAATCTATTAGCCAATTGGAATCTAAGGGACGCCATCTTGGATTATGTCATTTAAAGGGAAACCTCATTCGGTAGAAGACGTTGATTGAAGAGGATGCTCCGCGCCGGATGTCTTGAAGATGGATGAATATAGAAGATGCTGTCTGGATGAAGACTTCTGCCCGGTTGGATGAAGACTTCTGCCCGGTTGGATGAAGACTTCTGCCGTTTTGTTGAGGAATGGATCTTCGGGGGTTAGTGTTAGGCTTTTTTAAGGGTTTATTGGGTGGGGTTTTTTTTTAGACTAGGGGTTTGGGCACTTGAAAAAGAACTAAATGCCCTTTTAAGGGCAATGCCCATACAAATGCCCTTTTCAGGGCAATGGGGAGCTTAGGTTTTTTTAGTTAGGATTTTATTTGGGGGGTTGCTTGTGTGGGTGGTGGGTTTTACTGTTGGGGGGTTGTTTGTATTTTTTTTACAGGTAAAAGAGCTGATTTCTTTGGGGAAATGCCCCGCAAAAGGCCCTTTTAAGGGCTATTGGTAGTTTAGATTGGACTAGAGTTTTTATTTTTATTTTGGGGGGGCTTTTTTTATTTTGATAGGGCTATTAGATTAGGTGTAATTAGTTTAAATATCTGATACTTTCTTTTTTTAATTTGTGTAGTTATATTGTAGATATTAATAGGTTTTATTTAGATTTATTTTAATTACATTAAAGTTAGTGGGTGTTAGGGTTAGATTTAGGGTTAGGGATTAATAACTTTAGTATAGTGACTTCGACGTTGGGGGCGGCAGATTAGGGGTAAATAAATATAGGTAATAAGTATAATGTAGGGGTCGGCAATGTTGTGGGCGGCAGATTAGGGGTTAATAAGTATAATGTAGGTGTCAACGATGTTGGGGGCAGAAGATTAGGGGTTAATAAGTGTAAGATTAGGGGTGTTTAGACTCGGGGTTCATGTTAGGGTGTTAGGTGTAAACATAAATTTAGTTTCCCCATAGGAATCAATGGGGCTGCGTTACAGAGCTTTACGCTGCTTTATTGCAGGTGTTAGGCTTTTTTTAGCCGTCTCTCCCCATTGATGTCTATGGGGAAATCGTGCATGAGCACGTAAAACCAGCTTGCCGCCGCTCACCGCAGCGCTGGTATTGGAGTGCGGTATGGAGCTCAATTTTGCTCTACGCTCACTTTTTGCCTGCTAACGCCGGGTTTTTGTAAACCTGTAATACCAGCGCTGTAGGTAAGTGAGCGGTGACAATAACTTGCAAGTTAGCACCGCGCCGCTCATAATGCAAAACTCGTAATCTAGCCATCTGTTAGATAATTGATATAACAATCATTTATGATCCATGCCACCTTGTTTGCACAGTCTTTTTATTGCATGCTTTATATTTGTCCATAATTGTCCTCAGCAGGAGAGGCAGATAAGGGGAAATATAAGCTTAAACATGGAGGTGCCCATTACTTTATAGAAATTCACTGGAATTTAAAAAGAATATAATTTTCAGAGTTAAATTACTCGAAAAGGAGACAAAATAATTAATGAAAGTGTATTGCAAAGTTTTTTTTTACTAAACATACATAAAACGTTATATTAAAATTTCATACTGCTTAACATCTCTTTAAGAACATTTATATGCTGTGTTTAGTTGTTACTATGCATTTTTTTTTTCTTTGGAATATTACAAATAAACTTTAAAAACCTTTTAATGCAAATAATGTTTTAAATTAATTTTATGAAAAGCTCTTTCTGAAAAAAAAAAAAAAAAAATAACAAGAATATAGTAAATAATGATGCCTGACTACAATTGTACTATTGATATGTGTCTGCACAGCAAGCACTTAACCTTCTATTGATCTTGTTCTCTCATTATCTTACAGCCAGAATGTATCTGACTATATCACACAGTAGGATGAGAAGTGTGATAACAAAATATTTAAATAAATATTACTTCTAAAAAGACTGTGCCGCCAACGTTATTTAACTGCTCTTTGCTAAAAACAAATTATACTGAATCAATCCTAATTCAAGGTTAGTTGTAGTATTTTGTATTTTAGATCTGTTACAGATTAAAACTATCTTTCCATATATATGAAAACCTATATAACAAATCTGAAAACCTAAAAATTGCCATCTATTAAAAACTATGGACCAGATTAAGAGTGGAGTGCAAAATTGCGTTTTTGTAAGCGCGATGTTTGCGCTCAACGTGTAATACCAGTGCACACAATTGTGCGCTGGTATCTGAAGTGGCCTGCAATGTGAATGCGACCTTGCATTTGCATTGCATGGAAGATTTGCGCTCAATAGAGCACGCTTCCATAGACTCCAATGAAAGCCTCATTCTTATACCGTGCAAAGTGCAGCGAAGGGGGTAAGTCACGCAGTGATGGGCAGCAATTTTAAATATATACTGTATGTATATTAATATATAACTCCCAAACAGAAAGCACTCACCAGATCTTCAATGAAAGTTTTCACAATTTATTTAAGCATAGTAAAGCTTCGGAGAGGTTATTCCCGTCTTCAGACCATAAACATCACACAACACATACCTGTCTATTTATAACCCCAGCACCAAACAGCTTTGCCGCAAACCGGAAATCACTCGGCGTTGTGACTGCACCACTGCGCAGGCCCGGCCATTGCCTTGGATACCGGATGTGGCGTAACTAAAAACAAAATAGAGCACAGGGACATTTACATCAGTCGCACATAGCGATCAAACTTAAACAATTCTAAGTCAGTAATATTATGGGGTAATCCTATACAACATTTACTTGCTGTGGGACATACTATTAACAAGGTATATACAATGTAAAATTATATATATATATATATATATATATATATATATATATATATATATATATATATATATATATATATATATATATATATATATATATATATATATATATATATATATCAACACTACACAGAGGCTATCTATTACCAAAACATTCAAGTGAAAAAACAGTCTAGTAAAAAAACATTATTATATTAATATATACATATATATTTATGTGTTAATAACAACCTTAGCACTCCCTGTAAGGTAATAATGACTAATGCAGAGTCTCCAAACACAATCCAAAGAAGTAACTTGCACCCGGTTGGATGTTTTTGGGTGTGAAGTGTACCACAATATGTGAATAAAGCATATACAGCACATATATATTTATAGTGAACACACAGTCCCCATAGATTGCAATGTAAAGGTACTTTTCAGTGCCGTTTTTTCTTTTCTAACACCCCACACCCGCCACTTTTAACCCCTAAATACTGCCTAGTTCAGTAGTTTTTTATGGGAAAAAAAAGTTACTTTTTAAAAAAATAATAATAATAAAAGTCCCTTTATTTTGGGAGCATCTGGGGCCCTTTTAGAAAATGTTCTAAGTGATGAAACCTCTAATGGCTGGTTATTTATTGCGCACCCGCAAACGGGCAAATTTAGAGCTCCACTTGTAATCTGGCCCTATATCAGCAAATTCCCACATATTCAGTAGATGTCATAAATCTGTAAAACAACACAGTTCCGTAAAGAATAATTTAAGATGTTATAAAGCTCCCAGATTAAATTGTTCATCTCCAGAGTAGTGAGAGTTCTTATTTCATAATGATTGCCGGATAAATTGTAACACAAATAATCAATGTCATTTAGTTTAGAGTCATTCAGTGGAGCAAATAACTTCCTCTTAATGAAATATTAAGATAACTCTTAAAAAACATTATTAAGCTCTCTGTATCTGTATAAGGTAGGAAATATGGCTGGAACAGTGTGTGAAAGAGCTGCTGGTTGGTGATGTCTGTTAATACTAGGGATCGGCAAACGTGGTGAAAGTGCAATTCGCTTAGTAGAACCAATAGTCCTGTGGACATTCGTTTTGAAAATCCATTCAAATTCGGTAATCAAATGTTATTTTTGGTTTTCTAATGTTACTTCAAATGTTTTTAAGTAGATTGAATATTCACATTCAAAATTTCAAATGTAACATTCGGTTTAATAAATACTATTTAGAAGTTAAATAGTTCATGTGGTAGAGAATTTAATAAATTGATACATAATAGATTAAAACATTCTCACCTAGATTACGAGTCTTGCGTTAGCCTTAAAAAGCAATGTTGAGAGGTCCCAACGCTGCTTTTTAACGCCCGCTGGTATTACAAGTCTTGCAGGTAAAGACTCACCGCTCACTTTTTTGGCCAGACTTGAAAATACCGCAAATCCACTTACGTCAATTGCGTATCCTATTTTTTCAATGGGATTTGCCTAACGTCGGTATTACGAGTCTTCCAAAAAGTGAGCGGTAATCCCTCTCCTGTCAAGACTGGTACCGCATTTAAAAGTCAGTAGTAACTAAAGTGCTAAAAAGTACACTAACACCCATAAACTACCTATTAACCCCTAAACCGAGGCCCCCCCCCACATCACAAACACTAAAATACATTTTTTAACCCCTAATCTGCCTGAACCGGACATCGCCGCCACTAGAAAAAATATATTAACCCCTAATCCGCCGCACTCCCGCATCGCAAACCCTAGTTAAATTTTATTAACCCCTAATCTGCCGTCCCTAACATCGCCGACACCTACCTACATTTATTAACCCCTAATCTGCCGCCCCCAACGTCGCTGCAACTATATTAAATGTATTAACCCCTAAAAATAAGTCTAACCCTAACACCCTAAAACTACTTACCTATAAAATGAACCCTAAGATAGCTGCAATATAACTAATAGTCACATTGTATCTAGCTTAGGGTTTATTTTTATTTTACAGGCTACTTTGTATTTATTTTAACTAGGTAGAATAGTTATTAAATAGTTATAAACTATTTAATAGCTGCCTAGTTAAAATAAAGTCACATTTATCTGTAAAATAAAACCTAACCTAAGTTACAATTACACCTAACACTACACTATAATTAAATTAATTCCCTAAATTAACTATAATTAAATACAATTAAACACAATTATCTAAAGTACGAAAAAAAACCCCACTAAATTACAGAAAATAATAAAATAATTACAAGTTTTTTAAACTAATTACACCTAATCTAATCCCCCTAATAAAATAAAAAGCCCCCCAAAATAATAAAAAGCCCTACCCTATACTAAATTACAAATAGCCCTTAAAAGGGCCTTTTGCAGGGCATTGCCCCAAAGTAATCAGCTCTTTTACCTGTAAAAAAAAGTACAATACCCCCCAACATTAAAACCCATCACCCAAACACCCAACCCTACTTTAAAATCCACCCAACACCCCCTTAATAAGGTCACCCTACCTTGAGAAGTCTTCACCCAACCGAGTCGAAGTCCTCAATGAAGCCGGGCGAAGTGGTCCTCCAGACAGGCAGAAGTCTTCATCCAAGCCGGGAAGAAGAGGTCCTCCAGACGGGCAGAAGTCTTTATCCAGATGGCATCTTCTATCTTCATTCATCCTGCATGGAGCGGGTCCATCTTCAAGACATACGACGCGGAGCATCCTCTTCTTTCGACGTCTTCTTACCAAATGGCGGTTCCTTTAAGTGACGTCATCCAAGATGGCGTCCCTTCAATTCTGATTGGCTGATAGAATTCTATCAGCCAATCAGAATTAAGGTAGACAAAATCCTATTGGCTGATGCAATCTCCAATCAGACAATAGGATTGAGCTGGCATTCTATTGGCTGATTAATGCAAACTCAATCGTATTGACTGATTGCATCAACCAATAGGATTTTTTCTACCTTAATTCCGATTGGCCGATAGAATTATATTAGCCAATCGGAATTGAAAGGACGCCATCTTGGATGACGTCACTTAAAGGAACCATCATTTAGTAAGAAGACGTCGAAAGAAGAGGATGCTCCGCGTTGGATGTCTTGAAGATGGACCCACTCCACGCCGGATGGATGAATATAGAAGATGCCGCCTGGATGAAGACTTCTGCCCATCTGGAGGACCTCTTCTTTACGGCTTGGATGAAGACTTCTGCCCATCTGGAGGACCACTTCGCCCGGCTTCGTTGAGGACTTTGGCCTGGTTGGGTGAAGACTTCTCAAGGTAGGGTGATCTTCAATGGGTTAGTGTTAGGTTTTTTTAAGGGGGGTTTGGGTGGGTTTTAGAGTAGGGTTGGGTGTGTGGGTGGTGGGTTTTAATGTTGGGTGGGTTTTGTACTTTTTTTTACAGGTAAAAGAGCTGATTACTTTGGGGCAATGCCTCGCAAAAGGCCCTTTTAAGGGCTATTTGTAATTTAGTATAGGGTACGGCTTTTTATTATTTTGGGGGGCTTTTTTATTTTAATAGGGGGATTAAATTAGGTGTAATTAGTTTTAAAAACTTGTAAATATTTCATTATTTTCTGTAATTTAGTGTTTGTTTTTATTCGTACTTTAGATAATTGTATTTAATTGTATTTAATTATAGCTAATTTAGGGAATTAATTTAATTATAGTGTAGTGTTAGGTGTAACTTAGGATAGGATAGATTTTATTTTACAGATAAATTTGACTTTATTTTAACTAGGTAGCTATTAAATATTAGTTATTAAATATTTAATAACTATTTAATAACTATTCTACCTAGTTATATTGTAGTGTTTAATAACTATTCTACCTAGTTATATTGTAGCTATCTTAGGGTTTATTTTATAGGTAAGTATTTAGTTTTAAATAGGAATAATTTCATTAATTGTAGTTATTTTATTTAGATTTATTTAAATTATATTTAAGTTAGGGGGTGTTAGGGTTAGACTTAGGTTTAGGGGTTAAGAACTTTAATATAGTGGCGGCAACGTTGGGGGCGGCAGATTAGGGGTTAATAAGTGTAGGTAGGTGGCAGTGACATTGGGGGCGGCATATTAGGGGTTAATAAATATAATGTAGGTGTCGGCGATGTTGGGGGCAGCAGATTAGGGGTTAATAAGTATAATGTAGGTGGCGGCGGTGTCCGGAGCGGCATATTAGGGGTTAATAATATAATGTAGGTGTCGGCAATGTCGGGGGCGGCGGATTAGGGGTTAATAAGTGTAAGATTAGGGGTGTTTAGACTCAGGGTTCATGTTAGGGTGTTAGGTGTAGACATAACTTTTATTTCCCAATAGGAATCAATGGGACTGCGTTAGGAGCTTTACGCTGCTTTTTTGCAGGTGTTAGGGTTTTTTTTTCAGCCTGCTCTCCCCATTGATTCCTATGGGGAAATTGTGCACGAGCACGTTTTGCCAGCTCACTGCTACCGTAAGCAGCGCTGGTATTGAGGTGAGATGTGGAGCAAAATTTTGCTCTCCGCTCACTTTTCTGCGGCTAACACCGGGTTTCTAAAAACCTGTAATACCAGCGTTGTCTGTAGGTGAGCGGTGAGGGAAAACTGCTTGTTAGCACAGTGCCCCTGTTACTGCAAAACTCGTAATCTAGGTGATTGTGCAATATTTAAAAAATTTTTTTTTAAAAACAATCTGAATATCAAATTTGAAGATAGCATTAGAAAAACTATTACATTAAACAAATCTTAGATGTTGTACAAACATTTGAAACAAATGATTTAAAATTTGTTTAATTTTTCTAATGTTACAAAACATTTATCGATCCCTACTAAATATCTGCACTTTAATTTGAGTATACAACTGGCATCAGTGGCGTATTTCAGTTTTGTGCTGCCCTAGGCACTCAAAACCCTGCTGCCCCCCCAGGTTTTAGACATTTTGTTGGCCATAATATTTTGTTTGTGAGGGTGTTAGATTACCTTTTTTTCATGGCATTTTCTCATGTTCACATCGCTGCGAACCATTGCGCTCATGAGAGCGTTCTTCCATAGGCTCCTAGAGACTTCTGCAATGGCAGCAAATATATATATGTATATGCTGATATACATATCTATTTATGTGTTAAAATGTTTATATACACACATTAACACATAAATATATAT